>NC_056483.1:3146777-3205944 GCF_008729295.1 Plectropomus leopardus
ATTATTTCAGCACATTTTCAATAAGAATTAAATGTATTCTATCAATTGAAAATGTGCTGAAATAATTAAAACACACTTCAGGTTTGTAATAAAACCATAAAGAAGTGATAAGTGCCATAAGTATCACACCATTAAAATTTNAAAACTTATTAATAATTTAAAACAATAAGAATTAAATGTATTCTATCAATTGAAAATGTGCTGAAATAATTAAAACACACTTCAGGTTTGTAATAAAACCATAAAGAAGTGATAAGTGCCATAAGTATCACACCATTAAAATTTCAGGGTTTGTTTCAGATTCAGATAGGGGGACACACATATCAAGGGGGAAACAGTCTTCAACACTCAATGTGAGAGGAATCAGAGCTTGTTATCTATCCTCTTTGCTTCACACACACCTTTAATGATTTTGGCAGTGATTATGGACTGTCTTCAGGGTTGAGAGGTCCCCTCTTTTAAATCATTGCCTAATTGGCCAAGCTGGTCGTTCATGGATTAGGAAAAAGGAAATCACTTTCCAGGAGTACTTTTTTTTCCCTTTTCATTTTTTTTCCTTCAGTCCTTTGTCATTGTCTACACTTCTCTCTGCTGAGTTCGGTTTGCCTCCTCCTGAGAGTGGCCAAATCAAGTCAAACACAATTAACGTGCCATTCATCATGGTTATTATACTCTTATTGAATCTTTCTGGGAACTCCCCTGAAAGACACTCCACACTGAGGCATTATTAAAAAGAGTTCAATCCACAAGGTAATTAAAGTCTCTCAAAGCATCATCATCAATTATCGATGTGTCGTAATCTATTTTTGGCTTCTGCTAAACACACTGACTGCTAAAACTCTTTAACCATTTAAAACCTACACAAATTTGTGAGATTACTTCAAAAACATGGGAAGAGGGCAATGAGCAACTACAGAAGAAATGACTTCAACAAAAAAGACAGAAATTAGTAAAATGCACAAGAAAATTACCTGAACAATCAAAAAAACCTAAAAAAATTTTAAAAAGAAATGTTTTCATGTGTGTTTTATACCCAAAACATAACCACATGCAGCTTAATCCCACCGTGTGTGTGCTGACATGCACCATGTGCAGCAGACACAGGATGTAATATGCAGACGCGGAAGTCCTCTGCACAACGGCAACATGTGACGACCTGGGATATGAATGTGTTGGAGCATTACGCAGGTGTTACTTATTTTGTTGCTAACTCCCTGTAAGAGACAAACTAAATGGTAGAGACGGCTCAATCAGGTTAGGTTCATCACATTTTGGATAAAGATATAGTGATTCAAAATGTGCTCTAACAAACAGTTGAGTATGATGTTAAAGAATTAAAAAAAAAAAATCTTGACATTATCAGCTAGCTTGAGTCATACTTGACAGCTGGCTGAATGTAGTTGGTGAAGAGAAAAGGTCTTTAATTTGCAGCAGTGCGGGGGTTCAGGGATCAGTTTGAAATACCCCGATTATTGGTGGGCTGTCAAGGCAAGACAGAAGGCCACATCTCATTAAAGGTGCTTTTAGACATGGAGAATTCCACACGTGTCGTGACAGAAGCTTCCAACTCCTACCACGTGTTTGTTTATTCGAAAGAAATTCATCATTTGAAAATACCTGAGGATGCTCAGCTGGAAAGAGGCGCTCAGTCATCAGTCAGTGGGAGAAAATTGCAAACCGGCACTCTGCTTCACCATTAGCAGTGCATTAAGAGCACCTGTCAGCTCTTGGGTTTAATTCGCTCATCCACATTAGACCCTGAAATCTTGTGTGTTTTCTTGCTGATCTGTGTGCTCCAAATCTGACTTGTGCCGCTGAAGTCATATAAACATAACACACTTTTTTGCAGCATTACAGGTAAAATATATTCATTGTTTGTCATAAAACTTCCTCCTTGGCGCAACAAATCCAAACACAACAGAGCCCCGGAGGAAATTTTAGCTCAATTTGGCCCAATATTTCCTCCTGACGCAAACATTTCACTGAATATATCCATTCAATTTCCTCAAGCCTGTGAAATCCATTTGCTTTGGAGCGACTGCTTCACCCCTCCAAAGCACCGGAATGGCAATAATGATATAAATGACCCCTCAAATGAATGGAAGTCTCACTGCTGTATATCAATTCTGCTACTTAGGAGGAAGTTGAGGGGTTTCAAAGCAGACCTGACTCCTGCCGTGGCGGTTTCCAGAGTGCACCAGTGGCCAAGGCTCCCCGAGGAGCACACTGTGAAATACTTGGTTAAGCTGTTTATTGATCTTGGAGGAAAGGTATTCCCAGTGTTGTGCTTCTTCTTGTGCAGGCAAGCCTTTTAGAGGAAGACCTCTGTGCACTGACAGTCACAACTGATACACATCACATATCCAGCCAACCCACGCGGTCAACAGCTGACAGAAGCACCCACATACCTTCAAGGACATGCAGATATACACGGCATCCTATAGATTCACACACATTCACAGTTACAGAGCACATGTTTCCGTGATTGTTTCATCTCCACAAGACCTGTATAGTGTCCTTCCAATGCAATCGAGCAGTCCTGTGCAGTGACTTTTCAGCCTCGCTCCATGTCAGCCAACGTATAGCGGAAAGAAATGTCATGAAGATAAATGCATAAATCCATAATGGGACATTTTCAAACAGAATAGAGTTAGATGCACGTAATGTAGCCAATTGTAAGTGATATCTTTCTCTCGAGACATTGTCAGGGTGATCATTAAACTCCTCCAGTGTTTTCTTTTATAGATTTGTTGGGTTTAAAAGAGCATCAAACCAGCTACAATGAATACAAATAATTATCCAGACATGAACAAATGGCTCTACAAACAGCATCTTGATTTTTTGCTGTAATAAGATCTAGTCTCATATTTATTTGATTCAGACCTTTTCTTTGTTATAAAAGATATCCAGTTGATTGATGTCTGCTTGGGGCCAAGAGGAACTGCTGGCAGTCAAAGCACTTTTTATGAAGCAGACTTACAATAGACAACAAATAGGCTATAGTCTGAAAGCTCTTCAATATTAGACATTCGATGAGTTTCCCCCTCAAGAACTTTTAATCAGTTTTGACCAAATTGACTGATGTTGCACGGGACTTATGATCTAATGTTGAAGCCTTGAAAATGAACTCAAAAGGCTGAAAAAATGTTGGCATTGTACATTTCTTTCAACCGTGGATACATTACATTGTAATGTTATCATGCAGCAGAAACATTACATACAGATATATACAGATAAGTGAGTTTCATGTGCTTAAGTTTAGGCACAAAAAACACTTGTCATGGTTAGGAAAAGATCGTGTTTTGGCTTAACATACCCGGTTTGGGGTATTTTTTTTTTGAGTCTCGGCCCAGTCCTATTGGCCAACAATACCATCAGTGGGGAGTTATCCAAAAAAAAAAAAAAAAACCTGGACCATCATCGGCCCATGCTCAGCACGCTGGAAAAAAATGTCCATTAAGCTGCCTGACTTGGAGATAAGACTCAGGATAAATGACCCACCAGAATCAGACCAAATAAACTCGCCCAATTACAACTAGCTATATTGCCAATCAAAATGACGTAGCCTGAAATGGGACCAAATTCAGCAGGCTGGAAGACTTGAGCCACGCCACATCTGGTTACTCGACCTGGCCTCAGAATTAGGCCAAATAAACTGGCTGCCTTTACTGCCATTTTATTGTTTGATTATTATGAGGCTTTTGTTATTGTTTTGTTGTTCTTGTTGATTTGTTTTTTCTTGCTGTTAAGGCCTCCCTCTAGTTATTTATTTATTTATTTATTTATTTTTTCTTGTGTGAGTTTTAGTTTATGTGCCAGAGGTTTAGGGAGGGTGGTTGGGAGGCTGGGAGTAAATTCCTTTTGGTGATCATAGCAATTATTGTATTTTGCCCTTGTCATTGAAAATTTTATAGAGAGAGAGATTAGTCAGAAAAAAATCTATTCTGTTGGCAGACAGTGTGACTTTTTTTGTTCCTGTTTCTTTTTCTTTGTGTGTCACCTTAGCTTCCGCGCTCCCTCTCCTTGCGGTGATGAGCACACCTGTGTCTCATCACTGAACAACAATGCAGACGTTGAAAAGCCTGAAGAAGTGAACAGTCAGGGCCAGTTGGCCAGCGTGGCAACATGAGTGCTGTGTGTTGGATTGCAGACTGAAGAAACTTTCATTGAAATGACCAGAGTCAGTGACCTATATATATATATATATTTTGTGACATAAACAGATTATACAAAGTTAACATCTTTTTAGGAGAAATTTAAAGATCGACAACACATTTTATTGTAATTAATCAAACTAATGATCAAACTTTACTTGTTTGCAGACGCCACACACTGTGCTGCAGCACAGACAAATTGGACTGTTTATGCAGGTCCCAGGAGTAAAAACAGTGTTTTTCGTCTGATTCAGTCTTTGGATGAATAATCATTGGCTTATTACTCCATACAGAGGCTACTGTTGTCTTATCGCGCCGTGTAACCATTAATTAATTGATGACAATCAGTAAAGAGAATTAGCGTAGCCTTCCTTTTAAATTAATTAATTACTAAAGCCTGGGCACTTGGGAAACACTCCGAGCTTTGCAAAAATAAATGTTTGTCCTCAAGCTGGAGTGATGTTGTCAGAACCGCGGCCGAGTTGAAAGTCTTAGATTTTAGGGTGAGGAAGTTGAGGATGAGACATTAGAGGCAGTATAGCTGGAAACAAGACGTGTTAAGTAATTGTGTTAATTATAAAGTGCAGATGGGATATGCTGATGCTGATCAACCTGTTAAGGAGAAAATATCTCTTCACTCCCATAGAGGGCATGATAGTTGTTAATTTAGCATTAATTCACTGGTTTAAACTGACATTTAGATGCTTTAAACCACTGATTAATTATTCTTTTTTTTTGTGTCAGAGAATATGTTCATTGAAAAGCCTAATTTTCATGCTGTTCCTGGCCAGGATCTAATTATGGAAATTAAGTATAGAAAATTAACATATAAAAGAGCATAATAACAAATGTCATCCACAATTAAACAGTATAAATCAAACACAACAAAACAATATATATTCACAGTTAAATAAATGCTAGATCACCATTGTTCACATAGCACATGGAAAAAAAATCCACTTACCTGGTTAATCCAAATCTTTCAGCCACATCTTCATTACAAGATCGAGATTACTGTATATATATCTAAAATATACAAAATATTGATACACTTACATGTAAAATGTTGCATATTAGAAAGGGAAAAAAGGCACGGACTTCGAGGCAGTGGATGAACAGGGCACATCTCTCTTAGTTTTTAGAATATGCACATTTGTACCCCCCAATAAAAACATGAAAGTAGCAGATTGCTTTTTTTGACAAAATAAATAATTTTCTACCATAAATTGATCCATACAAACTATACAAAATCCAGGAAATTAAATGTTTGATGTTAAAAATTTCCTGTGGGAAGACACCAAGCTATAAATTTCATAAGTGTCCCCCCCAAAACTGAAACAAACAGACACCCTTAAAAGAAAATTCACTCTCTCAAGGCTGACAGTATATAATTTATTCAAAATAAATGAGTTTTGGTCCTGCAGCCATTAGCAGAACAATAGAAATACAATCACAGCCGGGAGCAGTCAAGGTCCACTTTGTGTTTCCCAAGTTGTTAGTCACACATGGCCTTCCTTTGCTGATAGAAATGTTCAGTTGTCATGGCGATGAGGTCGCTGTTTTAACGTGACCTAAGTGTGGAATGACAACTGAGGGACTGCATCTGCTCAGAAAGAGCTCAAGATGTGCTTCACCCTGTGATGGGAATCTTTTGTCAAACTGCTGTTTCAAAGGTCAAGAATGATGCTTCGAGCTCAAGGTATTAGTATTGTCATAAAGGCCTTCGAACATATTTATATGTCTAAAAAATATGGAGGATCAAATCAGGAAAATATGGTGAACAGTTCAGATTATCACTTTTAAAGAGCTACTCAAATTGTGTATGAAAAAATGAGTTTGATTCAGCATCCATTTGCTCAACCCTTTAGATTAAATTTACTACACATGATTTTCGTTTCAAATTTTAGTAACGCAAACATAGTAATTTTAAGCCAGATGATAAAGCCACGTTCCTTTGTTTCCAAAACCTAACGAAGTAATCCTAAACATGTTGCTTTTTAGTTATGATCAATAATTATTAAAAAAAAAAAAACTGTATCCATGCAACATGCAGAATAGTACATTTCCTGTGAAAAAGGAAGTTTATTTTGAAATTTTCAAGTGACTTCACCAGACTGGGTATGATGCGGACTCAGCTGGTGCCATCCAGACATAATAAAAACCCTGAATGGCTCTGTTGGACCATGTTCTCAGTTGATACAGTCCAGCAGCCCATCATGTGAATGCAAAAGGTGGTTTATGGTGTTCAGCTTTTACGCAGAAATCGCTGCAGAAGCAGCAGAATTTGATGATTTTGAAATGGAAAACAGGCTGACTGAAGAACTTCTCACAAAGCAGAAATGGCATGTTTGCTATGAAGACATTTGACGAGTTGGGATGATAATTCATTGGTTGTTTAGGTACATATCGCGGCTTTAGAAAGTTAGGATTATTTTAATCCCACTAATGTCACTCTCAATCCTATAGCTAAACTCTGTGGTGCTCACTGACCCGGCCAGACATCCCAGAACAAAACAGATGCAAGCTTAAACCAAGTAGGGTCAGATTTTTAATCTGACCGTACTTGGTTTATAAGATATATCAATTAATATATTATTAATATTTTTAATACAGTTTGTACAGACTGAGAGAGCCCCCTCACCATACTCACATGCCCCCCACCATCAGCACAAGCCTCCTATCTCTCCTTCTATCTGTCTCAGCTCTGTTCGTCCCTTCTATTAGTGTCATCACGCTCTATTGAGCTGCACTTGTCATACTGATACCAAACTAATCAAGACTAATGAATTCATTTAACTCATGATAATAATGTTATTAAAATGCAAATTGTTAATTTCTTTTAATTGCTCTACATCACATGTAATCAATCACAACAACTTCTATCGTCATTGCAAATCTCTTTGCTTCTTTCCCACGTTGCTCGCACTGTTTCTAAAAAAAAATACATTTATTTTCCTCTTTCTTATGAAGAGTCGGTCCGTGCTGGTTAGTTCTGTCATGGTCTGGTTAGAGATGTGATTGTGTGTCATATCATTTATTCTTAATCTTCTTGTTTGTGTCTGCTCTGGTGATTGTGAATGGGCTGGTGACTGTAGAGCTGTAATTGGAAAATGCATGACTGATGTGCTAAGATGAAGCAAACACGGAGGGTAGCGTTTTTATCAGGATTGCCTCTGGCTCCAAACTGCAATGTGAGATGCTAAATAAGTGAGCAGGAACATACTTATGCCACCATGGTTAAAAGAGTTCACACAGTACCCAATAAAGCAGTTTATGGGAATTATTTGAGTTACTGAGCATGACCTCATCAATCATGTTAATCAGTCTGTTTGTGGACTTAAGACACAAACATAAAAGCAGAGATGCACTAAAGGTAAAAAAAAAAAAAAAGAAAAAGAAAATCTAGCGTGGTTAAACTTTAACCCATGAAGCCATCTATTTGAGGCTAATGTATGCTAACCTATAACATAAGAGTTTGGGGTATGTTTAGACTAAGCACTGGTTATAGGAGTAATCAGATTATTCTGACAAAATCTACCAACCAAAAGTTTGCTAATAATTAGCTACCATAAGCTACTGGTCATCAAAATCAAGTAAACCTGTAAACTAATTATGTAACTGCAAAATAACAACAACCAGTCACCAAAATAAATGCTGGCATTGTACGTTTCTGTACCATTTGTAGATTTTTATGTTAGGGAGAAGAAAAAAAAACAGAAACCCCCTTGGTAATGGTTTGCAAAAGATTATGTTAGTGCTTAAAATAGTCAGTTTTGGGGGAACCATAACTACTGAAAAATGTTGAGATGTGGCGCTGAAAAGCACACAGTTTTGGTGCAAAAATCACTTGCGAAAATTCTGTGATGTCTCTCAAGAAAGCACTCAATTTTTGTGCAACAACTCACTGCTGGAAATTCTATTATGTCTCTCGAAAAAAAACACCCAGTTTAGGCCTCGGTTTGGTGGCACAACTGCCGGCTTAAATGGCTTTAACTTAAAATGCCGGCAATGTCTCACTAAAAAAAGCATCCAATTCTGATGGCATATTCACTGTTGGAAATGCTGCTGATGTCTTGTTAAAAAAAACAGTCTTGGCGCAACAGTTAAAGCTGAAATTGCGCTGATGTGTCACTAAAAAGCATCCAGTTTAAATGGCACAAAGGCTTGCTAACAAATCGTCTAGTTTTATCATTTATGTGTCTCAAACATTTGCCTGCAGTGGTCTGCAGCTTGGCAATCACCTTGTCCAGGTATCACACCATCTCAATGTTTACATGACATGTATGAAATGTACAAATTTAGACATGGTCTGCAGAAACGTACAACACCAACACTTTCTCCTGAGGACTGGACTGAAGACAAATATGATGGGGTTAAGTACGATATTCCCTTCTGAAATGTATTTGAATAGAAGTAAAAATAAGCAGAAAAACTACCAAAAAGAACTACAAAACCCTAAATTTGATAATAAAATCTGTACACATGACTTCTACCATCCTAGTGTGGGTACGAAAAAACTATGGATAGATGGACGGATGGATGGACGGATGGATGGATGATGGATAGGTCCCTTGGCATTTACTTTGTGATGCATACTTGTGCCCTCAGGTTCATGAGCATCACTCTCCAGAATACGTCTACATCTGAAAACAATTTTTGCTCTTCAACACTGTTCAATCTACCATTTCCTCTAGCTGTGTGTGTGCTGTTAATGCACAGTATGTCAGTGCCCGCAAAAGAAAAATAGCCACAACCAAGAATCAATCAACAAACACAATGTGGTGCGCATTTAATCCCAAAGGGTTTATGACCTTCACAGCCTGGAATATCAATTTATCTCAAAATTATTTTCAACACTCCATCTTCCAGTGTTTTGTCAGTCCCAGAAAATTTCTTTCATTTCACCTGAGGCAGAGATTAATTTGGGTCTTATCTATGTATTTTGAATTGACTGTTTTTTATCATACCGCTGAACAGTGAGAGAGTTTTAATCAGTGGTGAAAAACACAAGACACTTGACTTTAAATTGAGACATTGAAGGTATCTATGAAGATCCCACTTGTTTTTATTTGCTTTTTAAATTTTTATTTGTCCGACCTTGCGCCTTGCCTGCTCGATAGTCTTGTAAAAGCTCTGACTTTTGGCACTGGCTCTGAAAGAACTGCTTCTGAGATTCACAAGTCAACAAATACAGTAACCCAAGTAATTAGCAGACTATCCAGAGTAAAACACAGAGCTTTGACCCTTAGGGCCCGTTTTAACATTACACATATCGGTCTGAGTCCTCCCAACACACCTGCACATGTGAGATGAGTTCTGCAACCCAACTCAACCCGCTGACACAATCTCTACAGCCTGACCCGCAATCGAAACTGAAATCCTTTTATAACCATGGCAGCTATTAAAAAAGAACCATAAAACATTACGACATTAAATTAAATGATGATTTTTGTCACCCGACCCAATGCAAGGCTCTGGCACATATGAGATCGCTATCTATAGTCCTCACTGCAAGCACGGAATATACAGCTTTTCATCACTTTTTGATTTTATATATATATATTTACACTTAAGACAAAACTGCTAATTAAGTGCTAATTAATGTGCTTGACTTGCTGGATGCTGAGATTCATCCAGTTTCCTTTACAAGAAACTAATGTGATACATGCTAATCATGTCAACAGTTATTGTTTGATGTAAAAACTGAACATTATAAAGTTAATATTGCTAAGTAACTGATGGACAGACCATCTATTTTTATTTGATGATTTATTTTTGAGAAAGGGACAGAAGATTTTCTTCTCCCTGCCTCTTTGCGATCATCAAATGTAATGTAACAAATAACTCATGGTTTGATTTTAAACAGTCTGTTTCCATGAGCGGATTAATTTGAATGTAAAAAACAATTGCACAAAAATAAAACAATATTGTCTTGACTTTGCGTCAGATTAGCTGTGAAAGCTGTGAAACTGTTTATTTCCACTTGACACCTTTTGACAGAAACTATTTCAACATTTTGAGTACCACATTTTAAAAAAAATGTTTTCTTATTTTGATTTTAAATGTGTAGCTGCTGTTGGTTTGAGATCATTTCACTAGTTTTCAGTTATTATGCACATGCTTCAACATGTCTAAGTGAGCACATCTTTGAATGAGGCCAAACGCCAAGAATATTTTAGAGAAGGAATTGTGAAAATGGGCATATATCCAGTAAGAAGAAGAAAAAAAACGTGTCTGGTATCTCTATAATCAGGAAGTATTTTCACTGCTTTAAAAGAAAAATGGGACTGAAGTGGTGTTCAGACGGAGACAGAACGAGGATTGCTCCTCCATTGTTTTTGTGTCTTTAACCTGAAGCTGTAGCAGGAGATGATCCTCTGTCTATGTCATGATTCCCCCCATGGTCCTGTCATCGTGAAAGGTTAGTGCTCGGCCTTTGACTCACAGAATCATGGATCAAATGAATGTGAAGTGGCTGTGGAAAGGCTGTGGCCTAGGCTGCAGCTGAGTGGTTTGAGTTTTGCTCTGTGTGTATATGTATGTGTGTTCATGTTGGTGTGTATGTCTGTGGCAGTTTGTCAGGGTTCAATAAAAACTCAATGCACAGACTCAAGCAATAAAGGACCCTGTCTGTCTGTGAGTGTGCATGTCTGTGTGTTTAAGTAATACTGAACAAAAAAATGTAAAAGCAACACTTTTATTTTTTGCTATTTTTCATATATTTAGAGTAAAGACCTAAGACTTTTTTTTGCACACAAATCTCATATTTTGGTTATTTTCTAACTGCTGTGTTTTTGAAAGAAATCAGTTTGCCAGTTTGCTCAGCTTTCAGAGGATTAATTGTTCTACTGCTTCTACTTTAGATTATTTTATTGAATTTTTATTTATTTATTATTCATAGGACAGCTTAAGTATGAAAGGGGCAGAAAGGGGATGATATGCACCTGCGGCCCACTGCAGAGAGAACACCTCTGTACATGGGAAACCTGCTCTACCAGATGAGCTACCGGGTACCTTATAGTACTAAAGCTTAATATAGGATTTTTAGGATGATTATTTTTTCACTGCTAATGTTTACCGAGACTCTGTTTGCTTGTGCGAATGCAATGTGTGCACATGTGTGATTCTCTCTTCACACACTGCAGTCAAATTGGCAGGCTCCATTCATCTGTCTGTCAATCAAGCTGCCGTGCAACATAATGATCAACGTCTGAAGGAACGGGGGGACAAAGACAACCGCTCTGATAACTCCAGAAGCTCCCAATTAGTGTCTCGCAGCACGTCAATCAAAACAATTATCAATCAATGAGCTACAATTACGGCTAAACCAGATTAAACTGCTGTTATTTCTGACAATTGAATGTGTCTTGCGCAGGACAAACACTGAAGGATGTGACAGCGGGGTTTGGGAGGATTTGGAGCTGCATTAATAGGCAAGGTAGAGGGTCACTGATGTCATTGGTTGCATGCACTGTTTCAACAGCTTCCTGTAATTATATTTGAACATGTCGAAGGCCGACTTCTCTTTCACATATGCTGATTGATATTCTGTAGAAGCATCAGGTGTATTTAAACTGTCAACTGCAAGTGTCTCTGACGATAAAAAGCAATAATACAGTTTTGTTTTGGTTTTCCAGGGCTGCATACAAATGAGTCAGTACTACTCCAGTCCAATGGATGGCAGCATACTTACTGTAGCATTTAGCCACAGCAGTTAAGCTTTGTAGATGATAATGTTTGCATGTGCTTTTCACACAGAGAACTGGCTGGATAGGTCTGAGGGAGAAAAAAGGTTTGTAATTTTCATCTGATCACGCTGCTTCCTCACTGATACCGATCACAGTGTTGGTTACACTGATCAGGGATCAGATAAATGCTACACCAGCACATTAAGCATTCTGTTTGACCTTGTGTGTTAAAGATGCTGCAGCCATTTTCATCCAGTTGCTCGATATGAGATGAGGAGGAATTTTATTTTAGCTGCAATATCACAGGAGTAAAGACCCTGTAGAGACTACTTCAGGGCTGTGTCCACAGATCGCTCTTTGATGTTACACCTGGGAAGGCTAAAGATTATTATTATGTGTGCGTAATAACACCAACGTGTTGTTTTATATTGGCTCAGATTTCAATTCACATTAGAGGAACACTTTAAATATCTCATGAAGAAATGACCCAAACAAATTTTAAAATAAAATTTAAAAAGTACAAGAAAATTACCTAAAAAACTAGCAGCAGCCCCCGAGAAAAATAGGTTTTAAAAAAAAGAAAAAGTACATAACAATAACAATAATACAAATATTGAAATATATTATTATTATTATGATAATTAAAAAATAGTTTTTTGGGAATTTTACCTAGATTTTTTTCGAATAATTCCCCAAATCCTTTAAGTTCTTTCAATTTGCAGAACATTTCATGCCAAGAATTTGCAAATACACCCTTCTCTGTCCGAAGCCCTTCCCACCAGGTGAACTCGGACAAACTTTATACAGTAGCACAGTGTTTCCCATGCATTGAATGCAAATAAACCTGCCTGTCCCAGATTTAATGCATCTCAGTTGCATTTGCACTTTTTTTTTCCTTTTTTGGATCCGATCCACCTAAGATGCAACCACTAATGGATAAAAAAAATTGTCTGGGATTATACCTCTGCACCATCAGCAACACTGCAACCCCAGCAGTACTGTATACAACATCTATTCTCACCCTTCAGTCCACTCTTACACTGTTAACCTAAAAAAATGAGAGGGCCTTGATGAGTCCCCCGCTTTGGCTCCTGTGAGGACCTCATTCCCAGCAGAGTGGCTGCACCCATTACAGTCATTTTACATACAATGATGAATTCAAACATTGCATGCAGCTGTACTTACACTTGCATTACCTCACCCTACATTAGACACACACACAACCTCTGAAACCTGGCAGCTCCCATGCCGTGTCACTCTATCGAGATAGATGGTTCCTCTAGACTCCATATTGACATCTCGTGCTCACCGAGTGGGAGGCAATGATTTCACTTGATAATAAGTCGCCTGACTGCATGAGTGTCATCCCCCCCCCCCCCCCCCCCCCCCGAGGCACATATTCCACGGTAGAGCTGCTGGGAGATGATAACACCGTGGAGAGATAACGGCTTTGGGTACGGCGTGTTATAGCACCTGAGAGGGCGTTCGTTACAGTGATTATGGTTTTGACAGCAATGCTGAGAGGTGAGAGGGACAGCAAGGTATTGTCAGCAATACCAAAGTCCCATTATCACAGTTAAGGTTTCTGCATGCTTCAGCTAAATGACAGCAAAGTTGTTCATAAATTGTACCGAAAAGCTGCAGTTGAAAGATGGAGAAGTTTCAGTGTGAAGTCTCGTAAATGCTTGCAAAACACGGGTGTTTGTTTTTGCATTTTTTTACGCTTACAATATTTTAAATTGATGAGGCAACAAATAAAGTCCACCAAAATGTCCAAATTTAAAAGTAGACCAGCTTTTATCAAGTGACAAATTAATCTTCACTTTTTAAACTTCTGGAGCTGCTTAGTTTAAATCCCAGCGGTGTGTTTGTCCCATTTCTCCCTGGTGTGTAACCTTGAAAATATTATGTGCTGGAATATATAATAAAAGTAAAATGCAATGAAGCTGATTAAAAGATTTAAGATTAGGTTCAGAGTCGACTTTGATGCCTCAACAGCTGTAAACTTTTACACATTTTTTTTTTATAGCATTTTCATATTTAACCCTTTGAAACCATCACTTTTCTTGTGCAGCACTCAGGCACATTTTCAAAAACATTTAAACCTTTAAAACAAGCAAATTGGTGTGATTTCTTTCAAATACTTGGGAGGTGGGCAATGAGCAACGAAAGAGGAACATTTGCAAGAAATTAATAAAAAAAAACACAATAAAAGTACCTGAACAAAGGTAGAGGTAAAGGTATTAAAAATTGTTTTTAAAATATTTAATTTTTTTTTTTTTATTCTTTTTAAGCTCTTTTTCAAGTCATTTCAATGTTTGCTTTTGTGTGTGTTTTGCTTTCCTGTAACTTACAATAGAAATTGAAATAAACCTGTCAATGTTACAAACATCCAATGCCATGCTTCTTGGAATGTTATCACGAGAGGAGTAATCGCATAGCATTTCGGGAGAAGTTGCATAATATCACTCAGTAGAAACACAGTCATCTCGCAATTGTGTTTTACCAACATTTTGAAAATATCACTGAATTTTTTCACAAATCTGTAATGGAAACCCTTTTTGTTTTGGATGCTTAAATGCACAGTTTGGTTCATACCTAAAACCTACCTTAAAAGTGATGCTCAAGATTGACCTATACAATTAAAACAGTCTTTACTGTTGTTGCTGTCATGCAGTTCCAGACATCAGAAATAAGGCTGATAAAAATGGGACAACTAGAGGACAACATATGGACAAAATATTAAACTACTATGTTCATGAAAAACATCCTGGGTGGAGTTTATGGCTTTTATACATATCTTGAGATGCAGGTGTACTGACTGGGAATTTCTCCTCAAAGAAATAAAACAGAATACAACAAGCAAAATCAAAAACAGTGACTGAATAGCTCCCTAGTTGGTGTTGGCATAGCAACAATGAAGCCCAGATTTCTGTGCTCTTTACAGGAATTATCAGCACAGCTGGGATGCATCTTGATCAATCTGATTCTCTGAACAGGGCTTAAAAGAAAAGTTGCTGTCATGTGTTGACAGTGGTGAATAGAGGGGGAGAAAAAAGTTAATTCTGTAAACTTTGGTACCAAAACTAAAATCCTAAGCTTTTACCACAGGCATAAATGTGTCACACTCACATTCACAGTGTTGTTGCCTGTCCCTCTCAAGGTTTAAAACGATAGTCACACCAATAATCAACCTGTATTCATAATCATGTTTGTGTAATTCGGAGGTGTTATTATGAAAATTAATTCCCAGTTGATTAAAAACTCATGCAGTGTCCAATAACACTGCTTAAAAACCATCACCAGTACAATCAAAAGAATGAGGGGGAAAAAGAAAAACTTTTCTGCGCTCGCAATATAATTACAGCCACTTGCATATTTCTGTCTGTCATTTAAAAATGAGTGTCTGGGAGCAGGATAATGGGAATAATCCCGCTGCCCATTTTCAAATTAAATTTTGGTGTTCATGGTGAGAGGACTGCGTGTGCTCGCCTCTTGGAAAGCAAATCCTCTGTTTGAATAACTTCCCCCCAAGGCTTGATGGATGTGATACAGATATTAGATTTCCATCACTTCAAACTCTGAAGTTTCTGCCACTGGGTGACTAAATAATTGAAGACTTCTCCCATAAAAACGCAATATATCTGTTTGAGAAAAATGTTGCTTCCTCAAATTTATCAGTCAATATTTCAAAAGTGAGGATGAGTCTATCCCCGGCAGCGTAACCCTTCTGTAATCAGAGACCTTAAAATGACTCACTCTCAGTCCAACATTTATTTTGTAAAACTATGTGTCAGATCTTTTGTAGCTGTTGCCACATTTTTGCATGAAATACAGTCTTTCATTATGCGTAATAATTTCCTCATTTTAATATTTTAAGATGTCAGACTCATGTTAATTATTCCCTTTTTATTTGAAAATATTTTATTTGATTTCCCCCAAATAATTAATAACATTGATAAGCATGAGATATAAAAATAAACATATTCAAATTAAAGTTTTATATTTTCATTTTAATTCAGTATTTTTCACAGCCCTCTGAACTTATGACATATTAAACATATTTAATATTTGATATGTCATACATTTGACAATATAGGCACATGCAATTTACATATCTCACATTCAAAATGTAAGATATGTGAAAACATGTACGCAAGATTGCATGAATTCATAAAGAGGCACAAGGTTTATCACATGAGGAGCAGCATTTCGAACGTGATTAAAAAACAGTCTGACTACAAAGTCCATTTAGTAGCAGTTCTAAAGCCTTTGATTATATTGCATGGTTTTCATCAGCCAATGGAGTTGTTGGAGAGTTGGAGTGAGCACTTGAAGGACTTCTGTGTATGATGAATATCGATAATACAACCAATACCAGTACCACCAAAACCCCAGAACAGCTATCAAATGGACCTTGGAAATGAGATTATTAACTGCTTTTTCCAAGGTCAGAAATGAACTATAAGTTCAGCTTTTAGTCAAATACTTCATGTGCTTCCCAGAAATATCGTACATCCCAGATGTGCGATCGTAATTATGGCATATATGCATTCAAGTGCTCAGTAGAAAAAAAACAACAAACATGGACACTATAAATATATATAAATATTTATTTGGTTGTGGTTGGTGTTTTACCAAAAGCAAGTAGCACAGAGCTAATCGATGGCTACGACTGTGTCTACACTCTTTGAATCTGGGGTTACGCCAATGCTTACATTACCAAAACACTGTCCTGTGGTCGGGACTTTTCAACAGAAACATCTCAAATGTCACTCAAAGCAGCAATGCTCTTAATTATGAATAACTTGAAGCATTAATGACACAAAATGGGTGAGCTATTCAAAAATACAATATAGAAATTTATAGAAGTTTATTCTGCTGTAAAGTTGGACATTTTAATATGAGGATGTGACCAGCTCTTGGAGCCAGCCTCAAGTTGCCATTACAGTAATTGCAATTTTTAACACTTAAGTGTTGGCTTCATTTTTCAGCCCTGGAGGCTGACGCTTGCTTTTAATCCAACATGGAAGAGAAGTCCACTGTGATCAGATAAAGTCTACAATTCCATTACAACTGAGCAAATCCCATCTGCTGATGAAGATCATGTGATATGATCAAAAACTCCAGAACAGCAACTAAATGGAGCTCATAGTGAGACTGCCCCTTCCAAGGTCAATAATTATCTCTGAACTTTAGTGACAAATTGTGGATTTCAGACATTAAAGAAAAAAATTATATGTGCTATTTTGTGAGAGACAGTATATAGTGATAGCCTTAGACTGAGCACATATTTTTGGCTAGAAGAGTTTAACATTTTGTCCTTGCCACCAGGTGATTTTAAAGGTCAAGTCTGATGGTTGGAAATAGTGGTCTCAGAGCTACAGCGAGAGAAACACCGGCTGCTCACCATAGAGGACGGAAACTTTCCTCAGAGGTCAGGTTATGAGTTAAAGGACAGTTTGTGCCCAAAACAGTTAATCCTTTGAAATCTGGAGTGACATCCCTTTTCTTGTGCTGTTTTCAGATGCCCCTCACAACTATTTACCTACCTTTGAACCCAGAGCAAATTGGTGCAGTTTCTTTCAAATACTTGGGAAGAAGACTATGAATAACAAAAGAAGAAAGTATGAAAAATATAGCATGAAATTAGTAAAAAGTACCAGAACTTTTTTTTGTTTATTTGTTTTTTTAAATTGCACTTTAGCAAGATACCCTGAAAATTGCAAGAATTTGGGGGAAAGGTGACAAGAAAATTATGTGAAAGTTAGTTAAAATCAGTTTGTTTGTTTTTAGTGGAGAGAGACAGAAATGTTCCACAGAATGCAAAGCTAGGGAAAAAACTATATTTTTATAATCATAATAATATATTTAAAAGCATGTTACTTAATCATAATAATATATATTTAAAAGCATGTTACTTTCACAGTGTGCTCTGCCTCTCTCCTGCTGCTGTGGGATTTTTTCAATTTACCCCCCCCCCCCACCTCTCTCTCCACCCAGCCACTCCCCCTCATCAGCCTCATCACCATCATCCTGGTGCTCCCATCTGCTCTTCATCTCCAATCAAGCCAGTAAGCAGCCTTTAAGCAGCCTCACTCCACTCACTCTTTTCCAGATTGTCTTCGCTTCAATGCCTGTTCTTCCAGCACTCACTCTCAGACTGTTTTCCTGGTTTCGAATCGGCTCACCTCTGACCACCGGTTCTCGTCTCTGCCTCAGTAAACCTCACAGCCTTCTGTCTCCGACCATGAGTTTTGCCTTTTCACTTTCTTGTTCTCATCTGCCTGTGGCTGTGCGGCTCTGTCAAGACAGAGCCTCCAGTCGAGCGAAACATCTCCTCCATGTGAGTGCCGCTAGTGTTTATTGTTCTGATGGTACATCGATTCCCCGCCTGTCCTCGTTGATCCCGCTGCCTGCTCCTACTGGATTCATCTGCTCTGTTACATTCACCTGCCAGTCTGCTCCACGTTCACAATTTCCCCAGTTGAACTCTGAACTATCACCTGTGAACATATGCTCACTCCAGTCTCTCTATGAACTCTGTGATACCCCAGGACTGGTAATTGTCTACTTACCTGCAGCCTGACTATGTTCACCTTTGCTCCATGTAACCTGCCTAAAGATTAAATAAAGGTCATCACCAACTACTCACCTGCTCTGTGGTGCTGTAATTGGGTCCTACCACACCTCGTTACAGTTACAGAATTGCAATTTTTTGAGCCCTTTTTCCAGGTTTGTAAGTTTGTTTGTTTTTACTATTTTTTCATCACCTTCTTCCCATGCTTTTGAAATTGATTTTTTTGTTCAGGTTAAAGGTCAAAAGGGTTAAAGGCTATATCTAAAATGTCAAACAGTTTGTGACCAGGAGAGTTAATGCTTCTTTAAAGCTGATGGCAAATGTAAGCAAAACATTATCCAAGAATGTTGTTTTACGGTGCAATTTCCCACATAATTAATCACGTCAGTTCCACGCTTTTAATTTAAATAGTGAATGAAGCATCTCTGCAGGGATTACTCACTACGTGACTCACCGTATTTCTTTCCCAGGCACAGCTCAGTGGCTCTGCTTCAAAATCAGAGTTATTAGACCACTTGACCCTCCCTCAGTTGTTTCCTTTATCCCTCTGTCTGCTGGAGAGTAATTAGTGGCACTGTTCATTAATTACACATGTGAGTCCATGGCCAGACATCAGAGCACGCCTGGGCAGGTGACTGTATCTGTCAACTGAATCCAATTTTGCAGACTCGCGCAATGTTCATGATTTGTTCAATCAAGACGTCACAGACAATTTGTCTGGCATGCCACGGCCCTCGGCCACCTCTGTGCTCTTCACAGAAAAGAAAATTAGAGTATCCGTCAGCTGTCCCTAAGGGTCTTGCCTTTGGGAGATGTAGCATCCCCCCACCCCCACCCCCCTCCTGTTCACAGACCTGGCGCCTGCCTCACTTGTCACTGTAATTAGTTTTGTTTCGCTACCATTGTGCTCAGCAGCCCTGCTTTATTGCTGCATAGCTGCGTGCAGTCGGGGCTCATTCCACAGCGTTGTATTAAAGTAGGCTGGCTTTGAATGCCCTGACATGAAAAAACAAGTATTCTCCTCCAGCATTGATTTCTTCTGCTCTCAACTGCTTGTAATAAGCAAACATACTTCTTGTGTCCAGCTTCCCACTTATTTGTATCTCTCCACAAAACAACAATTACAGGCCAGTGTTCCTTTGATGAATCGTGGATGGCTTTAATTAATCAGCTGGATAATGCTGCATGCGGGCGCAGTGGGGATAGAAGAGGTCACGGGGGGACTTGGCCTCTCATGGATGGGAGAGCAAATCTTTGAGACTGATCAACAGCAGCAGTGTTATTTTACCAGCATGGTCTCTCTGGAAGTACTTTTCTGGTGTGCACAGGATTTTAAGGACATAAGACTGAACAAGGCTATTTTAGGTAGTAAGAAAGCCAAACAAGTGTGTAAAGGACAGTGTTAATTTCAAAAACTATGATGAAAAATGTTCCACAATAACTTTTTTATGACAAAGATGAGATGCCGAGGAGCTACAAAAAAAATAGATCTTTGATAATAAAACTATGACTAACACTATTTTTTGTTTTCGTTGCCGGGAAGAGACAGGTCTAACAATGATTTATTATGTTTTCACTACCATAATGTCAACACCAGCACATGGTGGGATAACACTGCGCAAAGTTATGTTAAGCGCACAGCAACCAACACCAGGCACCAACAAATGCACATGCTGGCACAGATAGTTAGAATTTGGAAACAAGGACACAGATGCTTAGGTTCAGAAAAATAGATAGTTTTGTTGGGCCCATCCTCACAGCCGCCCAATAGGCACCCTCACACTCCTTATATTATGTTGTCAACAGCAGCATTACAACCTGACACCATGCTGCCACATATCATGCGAACGCGGCAGGTGCCGTCTTTGGGCATATAATAACATCGCAAAAGGTTCTGCCCGGCTGCATTCTCAGCAAGCACCGTCCAGCGGCATATCGTTTGGACATGAAGGATGGCTTTTGGCATTTAGATCTTACGCCAAAAGCACCGCCAAGCTTTAGAATGAGAACGGGCTGAAAAGACATGTCTCCATGGACCTCTTTCTGCATAGGGAAAGTTGGAAACACACACTTGTCAAAAAATATGCTGTAAAATTAAGATTTCCCTTTAGTGCCTAGAATCGCATACCTTAGAGTGTGATGTTTATATCCTGAATATTAGCCCAGGCTAGGTAAAATAGGAAAATCTTCATGAATTATGCAACCTTCTGGAGGTACAGATTTTTAATATGCTGTTTCCAATCATCCCTGCTAGTTGTGATGCAAAGTGCACACCAGAAATAGGCTCCATGCTGTCTCGCCCACCCAAAGCTAACATTTTCAAAGTTCAAGTGTTCATTGAAACATTTTCTTTTTTTCCAAACCCAACTTTTATATATAAATATATTTTTTCAACCGAGGAACAACAGCTCTTTTGTAGATTTTCACTCGTCTGTGCTTGTGAGCCACTTGAGTCTTCTGCTTTTTGTTTGCTCCAGCTGCAGTCCGCTCTCTCACAGGCAGGTATCACATCCTCCGACTACAATAACAACAGTAATGAACTGACTGGCAAGTGGCAGCTGCGCTCTGACCGCTCCTCTGGCCTAAACTGATTCACAGCAGCCTATAATGGCTTTTACTCCCAAGGCCCCGGCGTTACCAATACCACACACATGTTGCGGGTTCATTTATAACCGAGGACAGCCTTTTAGTAATCAGATAGTGGTTCGATAAACGCTGAACTGCTGACTCCCTTGAGGAAGGCTTCTGAAGGGCGATTTACCACCTCAGTGCTGATGTGATGTCTATCCTCTGTTGGCTCTTTGTGTCTGTGTATGGAGGGGGCGTTGGGGTTCTATGTCTCTCTCTCTCTCGCTCTCTGTTGTGTGTGAGCGTGTGTGTGCGCAGTCCTTTGAGAAAGGATAGACATTGTGTGACAGCAGAACAGACTGATAGGCCCAGCATCCCCCTTGGTTCCTCTGAAAGAGAAAAGAAAAAAGAAAAAACTGCAGCAGACAAGCAACTGATGATGCAGCCTATATCTCTGTCCAATGACAACACAATTTACACCTCTGAAAAGACACAGTATTGTATAATAGCATCTATGACATTTCAGTATAAATAAACATTTCCCTCCTCTTAACTGCCAATGGATAAAACACAATAGCGATTAAAGCTCTACTTATTTCATGAAAGCTTTTCCATTTGCTGCTTCTCAGCATCTGGTAGGTTTTTAGTGTGAAATAATCCTCCTGGCATGCAGGAAATTGTTCATTTTACCTCACACAGGAAAGCAGCACATATCTTTTGATAAATACAAGTAAATAAAAGGAAGGGAAGAACTTAGCATGAGCAGCATTAGCTACCAATTACAAAGCAGCAAATACAAAAAGTTAAACTCAACACGTTCTCATCCAAAGTCCTCACATATTGCCGCTTTGCGAGGACTTTCTGAGACTACATATTATGCTCTAGGTATCCTTCTGCGTCGCTATTGATGTCATGGGATGTCGCTACCATGATGTCAGTACAAGCACATGGTGGGATTACGCTACATGTGGTTATGTTTGGGCAACTCAAGCACATGGCTAAAAACACTGGAACGTCAACACGCACACCTGCTGCCTCCTGCCGGCACAAATGCTTAGGATTAGGGGAAAGGGCACTTGGTAAGGTGTAGGGGAAAAAAAACATCACAATTGGACAGAAAGCGAAACTCCTACATCGAAGTCTTGTGTTCAATCCATCCAACACCCCTCTCACTAGCTATTTAGGAGCTTTCATGCTTCTTATGTTACATCACCAGCACTGTTTCAACCTGATGCCATCCAGTGGTTTATCATACAGACACAAAGGTTCCGTCCAGCCACGTTTGCAAATGACGTATCCATCCACACATCATACTGCTGTCCCAGGTGCCAACCTGACATCCGCTGTGGTATAATCCTGCATGGTGCTGTCCGGCCACGTACTCAGCTGACGCCATTCAGTGGTGTATCATGCAGACGCAAAAGGTGTCCTTTGGCATTAGGATCTTTCGTCGAAAGCACTGCAAAAGTGGCAGTATTTTGAGAAAAGGCTGGTACCCAAAATGTGGGAATTGCTAATCTAGATTGTGGCACGACACATTTTGGCCTTCGTCTTGGTACAAAAACTGACATCCGAAGAAATGTTTGCACTTATTTTAAACCGGAGCATCTCTCTACACCCAATATTTTGTAATTCAACAAAGTAAGACACAAGATAAGATGAATAAATCATCATCTTGACTGAAAGGGAGCCAGAGAAGACAATTCCACTGGCAAAAGCTCTTAAATGCTGGCTGTAACCCACTTTTGTTCTATGTGCCACATAGGAGCGTCGAGCATTTTGAATGCCCAGTTTTGTCTATTTGGTCATTTTTCCATGACATTTTTGCTTTTATCCTTATTAAATAAGTAGGCTGTATACTTAAATAATTTCTGTTTTGGTCTGTTTTAGTTGTCTGTATTGTTGATATTTTCAACTATGTTGTGCTGCAGTTTACAGACAAAATAAATGCTGTTAAAAGTCTAGTTATGAGCAAAATGGATCAAAGATATATGTAATATGTATTGAAATTACTGCCTTGGCATGAACACAACAGCAACCTCGCATGTCACCAAAATAAAAACATGTCACAACCATTTTCTGTTTAAACAATCATAGGGTCAATAGGTAGCACTTTTTCAAATATAGACAATTTGTTTTGCAAGCATCCTCTGCACATCTTCCTAAATAGAAAAAAAAAACATGCTGCACAATTTATTCATAAACATGAACTCATTATACAAACCTCATATAACCACATTATTTCTGCCCTGCTCAAGTGAAAAAGAATAATTTAAACTCTGTGCACAGCACACTACTTGTGGTGAAAAGGTGCTTCTTCCCTCATTTTGATCCTTTGCTTTCTCTCTGCAGTCTCATATGAATAAATATGTGCATGTTTTTGTGGTGTCTTCGGTTTCTGCAAGGTTTAGCTCTTTTAAACAATGTACAGGGCAGAGGCAGGCAGAGGAGGCTGTATGTTATTTTCTTTTCTTGCTCTGCTCCATTCTCTGAAGATTATGGACACATGATGACAGCAGCACAACATAATGCAGAAAATAGAAAAGTAGCTTAGCGCTCTTGACAGGGACACAGTATGACATACTGGGCTCAACAAAACAAACAATACAATGAACATGTATACCTTCTGCATTAGTTCCTGACACAATAAGACATAATCTGCAACGAGTGAGGAATGCAGAGGGATAAAACACAGAGCAGTGTTATATTTTGCTTTTATGAAAGTAAATGTATCTTACGGTGTGCTATAATAAGTGCAAATGTAACAGTGTGAGTTCTTAATGTTGCCATTGTCGGTTTGACAGCATGAGTTGTATGTGGGCGCTTTGTCTGCAGGTAAAGAGCAAAAAACAACACTACAGTTCCAAGGTCATTCAGTGTTGATCAAAGTGCAACGCCACAAATGTAAAAGTAGTTCATTTGACTTAAGCATAAGTATATTAATTAGTCTTATGTGCTGTCATGTTGACAGTGACAGAAGAATAATGTATTTTGTAGCAATACACACACATTTTAAAAATACATCTTCAAATCTGGCAAATTTCATGGGGCGCTCCAGCAATGTTACACATTAAAGTTAGTTTTAACTTCGTAAGGAGTCAGCCTGAAAACATTTTGATAATGTCATCCATGAATGTGGAAGGAGCTTTCTCATGTTTGATAGAAAAAATACAAAATAAAAACCATTTTTCGGGAGGCCCAGAATACCAAAATATGTCCTACTGGACCAAAATCCAACAGCTTATTATCCCAAAAGCAAAGACCTTTTGCTCTGGAGTCCTGTTTCTCTGAAAATGCACACCCCCTGCAGACAGACAACTTAATTACCAGAAGAAAAAAAAATTCATATTGTTTGTTTCTGTCAACCATGCAAATTGACATGTTTTGCTTATTATATTGTATTTCATATTTGTGTTACTTTGTACCAGTTAATGGTATGTTGAAACTTGTTTCTCAACATTGCTGTGGTGAACTTGTTGTAGGGTTAGGCACAGACACCACTTGCTTATGGTTAGAAAAAGAACATGTTTTGGCTAGAAGCACCCACAGATGATAGCAAAAAAGCTGCTGGAAAAGCAATGATGGATTGCTGAAACACACCCGGTGTCAGTGGCTCAAACCCCACTGGGAAACTGGAACTGATTGCAGAAAGTGTTTATTTTCAGAGAAATATGATATTCTAGCAATGGCCAAATATGGTTCACTTTTTGGACTAATGGGTGTTCGAAATTTGGAGCAGTCGGACAATGGCATGGCACTATTTTTGGCACTTAACCCAAACTAAACATAAAAAAATAAGGACATCATGACCTTTACTGCTTCGATTTTCCTCTTTTCTCTTCTTCTCTTGTGTTTATCCTTTTTTCAACCTTTATTTAACCAGATAAGTCAACTGAGAAAATATTCTCATGGCCACGAGGCAGCAACAGGAGGCAAGTCGATACAAAGCAATCTGTCTCTTGTGAGGCAGATTATGAAAGTGCAATACTGAAGTGCTGGAGAGTGGTAGCGTTCAGAAAATTAGATGTTTCCCTCTCAAAAGTTGCAGAGTTTTAAAGTAGCAAATAAAAATCAAGTTGCATTGAATAGAAATGTTCAAATAAAGTATAAGTACCTAAAAAATTGAGTACTTGTAACTCTAAACAAACTGGATGTAGAAATGCTGCACCCCAAATTCCTAATTAATTATATCAAAAGTCTGTCTTCCTTTTTGCCAGTGAAGTTGATCTAACAGCTATCATTTTGGGATTATAAAATGTAAGTTATTGGTGATTTTGTTGGGGTTCTTCCTTTCAAAGTTTACTTCTTCTTGCTTTGCTCATTGTGTTAATCTCCTGTGAGAGGAGTGACAATAGCTTCAAAGTAAGCTCTGTTTACCTGACACTTTTATCACATAAGTGAGTGGGAGGATGCATTCACACACCTGCCAGCCTCCAAGCTGTTGGGTAGGTGGAGTTTGCTAATTGCACACCTCAAGAAGCACCTGGATGAAAGCATACCTAAATACTCAGCATACTCAGCTGCTGCAGTGTGGGCTTGTGTTCATTGTTCCAGCAGATGTAGGAAACATTTTTTGCTCCCTCTGTCTGATGGCTTGTTGCATGTGAGTGATGGGCTGTGGGAACAGTAAGGTGCTGCCCGAGGCATCCAAGAAGGGCTATGTAAGTGTGGTGCAATCGCTTGTGGCATTTAGTAAAGCACGTGATGATGATGAGCCAAAGAAGAAGTGTACGAAGAAGCAAAGACGTCTTTGGTTTTCCACCAGCATCAAGAATTGTAAACCAGCATCAAACAGCCACCAGCAGATACTCAGAGATGGACAACACTTGGACAAAGTAGCCAAGTACAAGGACAAGTTTGATCCACGTGTGACTGCAAGGTAAATATTAACAGTAAGGTTTTCAAAACCATATTTATAACAGGGGTGTTTCGAAGATTTGAGGGGGCTCAGCCCCTCGAAAGGGATCCTCCTCGTGGCACCTTATTTACCCTGAAAAGCTTTAATTATGAATTGAGATGTTAACAAAAGTAGTAGTTGTTGGTAATTGTTACTGAGCAGAAACAGAATATTTTACAATATCCTATCATGAAAACTAGAGTTGGAAAAATAAGTATGTATTTTTGTTAAAAGTGACAGAATCAAACTGAGTACATTTCGTCAAGAACAAGTATGGACAGATTATTAGATCTGGGGCTTTTTATTATCATTATTAGGGACGGTTCATCATTTATAAGAGAGGAGGGGCTAGTGCAAAAAGGGGGAAACATGCCTTCCAAACCTGTGGGCCGCAGGTTTTAAAGGCATGTTTCTTTTTAATAAGTTCTGGTGACTTGTTTTTTCTTTAAAATAATGGTACTTTTTTTTTTCTTTTGAAATGTTTTGATGATTTTTAAAGAAAACATTTGTTTCAAATCTGTGAGCCTGCCAAAATCATAATCACCAAAATACACCATTTATCACAGCAGAATCTCTAAAAAAAACTTAATGTATCAATATTAACTTAATGTATAAGATAAATTAAAATAGACATCTAAAACTGATGTTATCCCAACACTGTCAGCAGCCAGTTTTTAACATTTATTCAAAAGCAGATTTGTGCAACACAACACAATGTGACATGACTTATTAAGAACATTCACAGCGCGGATAGAAGACAGTTAATGTCATCAGCTTTCTCACTCAGCCTGCCACCAACAGCCTTCATGAGATACAATTTATTATCAGTAACAGTCGACATTTATTTGAGAGGCCCGGGCCTTGAAATACCTGAAGACCGGCTTCCTGTACTTGTCAGATTGGAGCAGGGAAACAATTAAAGCAAGGAAAGTGATGTCTTTAAAGGAAGCGCATGTCTCCCTCTATGTCTGATTAGTCACAGATTATATATTGCCCTGTTGGTTATCTAAATCATTGTATGGATTTGCCTGGATTGGCTGCAGTGGGCTGTACAACATGCAGATATTTCCCCATACATCACTGCTGCAGCTGCAGTGAGAGACACTGAGTGCTCTGCAACAGTGTATCATGAGATAGTTATGTTGTAATGAGTCATCTCTCCCCTCCTGCCCTGTCAGATACGACATCAAAGCTCTGATCGGTCGAGGAAGCTTCAGCCGCGTCGTGCGTGTGGAGCACAAGGCGACTCGCCAGCCCTTCGCCATTAAAATGATGGAGGTGGAGGCCCCAGAGGGGCGTGAGGTGTGCACCTCGGAGCTGGCGGTGCTGCAGCGGGTGAGCCACTGTAATGTGATTCAGATGATCGAGGTGTTTCAGTTCCCACAGCGGGTTTACATGGTGCTGGAACTTGCCACAGGTGGGGAGCTGTTGGACCGAGTTGTCAGCAGGGGCCACTTCACAGAGAGGGACGCTACCCAGGCTCTCCGCATGGTGCTGGCTGGGGTGGCTTACCTTCACAACCTGGGTATCATCCACAGAGACTTGAAGCCTGAGAATTTTCTGTATTACCACCCAGGGGCCGACTCTAGGCTGCTCCTGACTGATTTTGGACTGGCCACTTTTGGCAGCTGCAGAAGTGACAGTGGAGATCAAACCGGAACAGACAGGACTTGGTTCCTGAGAACCACCTGTGGAACTCCTGAGTACATGGCCCCTGAGGTGTTGCTGAGGAGATCATATTCCTGTGCGGTGGACATGTGGGCCCTGGGGGTCATCACCTACATAGTGCTGAGCGGATCCATGCCGTTTGAGGACGACAGTCGCACTCGGCTCTACAGATCCATTGTGAGAGGAAAATACAGCTTCCATGGAGATGTAAGTTTACTGGGCTTTTCACTGCACAATTTATTTATTTACTTTATTATTATTATTATTATTATTATTATTATTATTATTATTATTATTATGGGCTCTTAAAAAGTTATTGACAAATTTTCAAATTTATGTCCATATAAATGTGTGTGTAACCTAAATAGCAGTAAGTCTGTTTTTATCTGTAACACCAAGTACATTTTTCTTCAAGTGCCAGCCCTTAGTTGTCCTTATAGAGTGTTTTTTGAAGAAGAAGAAGGAGAAGAACTGTACTAGAGTAAAAATAAGTTCAGAGTACATACTGTCCAAGTTGTTTTTCAGGGATATTCTCTCATAGAAAAGGTAGAAGTTGTCATTCTCATAATACTTCCACATTCTTTCACATAATGTAGACTTGACCTCTGCTTCTAGTGATGCAATCCTGACAATGTTTTGACAGTCTTACATATCATTCCCACCTCTGTGCAGTCATGCAGTCAAAAAGGAAACTTTTTTAGTTGTGAATTTTGTGAGAGCTCAGCAAGACATTTAAACTAGAAAAGATGATTTTTTTTTTTTTTTTTTGGCCAGGTGTAATTATTTTGCCAGCTGAGTTTAACATAATTATAAAGACTATGTCTGCTTGAAGTTTATCTCTGCCTCAAAAAAAAGAAAGAGTTTGAGAAAATCATCCATCTGCCATTTCCATTTGACATCCGCCCTTTTCCCCACAAATCAATCTGGTTTGTTGTGCATGATGCACATGCTTTAAAATTACCCAACCTTAGCAACATATTCCTTCCCATATGGCTGTTCCATCTACTCGCTGCACAACAGTGATTCACACCTTAATCATTATGCTATTAGAACTTCCAGAAATAGCTATATTACTCCATCCTTTCCTAGTGTAAGAAGAGCATTTTCAACTGTAGCAGTGCAGGTGTGGGAACAAGTTGAATTTTTCCTCGTTTTCATCCCTCCCTCTGCAGCCTTGTAAAGCATAAGAATGGATATGTGAAAGTTTGTTGTGGTGTCTCGAGTTTCGGCTCGGTTTCGTTCTTTGAGGATGCCTCGAAATGGGGAAAAGGCGGCCCTGCATGTTTTTTTTCTCCCTCTCTTTCCTCTGTCATACAACTGAAGTGGGTATTTTTAACAGCCTATTCTGTCGAGCTCGGTGGTGAGTTCGAGCTTGTTCTTTCACGCTGATTACACCCAAGGCTGGATTATTCACTGGGCTTTAAGCCTGGCCCGATTCTCAGGGATGCAGTCTGACATTTTAGTCTGGCATACAAGAGGCTCCCTTACATAGGCCCTGGACTATTATCCCTGTGTTTACCGCTGCACTGACCACCAACTGAACAATAGTGCAAAATCCTTCTAGACGTATGCTCGGGCTTATTTCACGTTTCTCATGGTGGCTTTCGACACAGCTCATATGTAGGCCACACTGGCGCAGTAACCCACATTTTCAAGGACCTCACGTTTAACATCTCACATCCCACCGAGACGCAGTAAAGACATCAAACTCACATGATGACAATATGAAGACATCATACATGGATGAGTAGCGGTCCAGGGCTTGACGTATAAGCCATCAATCACATTTCCATGTTGACAGGAAACTTATTCTCCATCATATGCGAGTTTCCACCCTCTCTGATTGACACCACATATGCACACTGTGATAATAATGCTGATGAAGGTTCACAAGTAGCCACAAAAATGTGGAACTCTGTCACTGCACAGGTTCTCCGTGTCATACAGAAGGGTGCTTCTCCTTTGGGTGAACAGTTTCAACAGCCCGAGCAATTCCCTTCACATATTAAACTCGACTTGAAGAGTTTCATTTGACATGAGCTGTCCGCCAGTTGAATATAGTGACACAGAGACCTGCATGATGCACATGAATGGTGCCTTTTTGACTAAAGGTATTACTTGTCAGTGTAATTAGTGTTAGTTATTAGTGTTAATATTTCAAACATTTTCACAGCAGACATGTTAACTTGTCATAGTAAGAAAAGCATAAGTGCAACTACTAACATTAACAAAGGATCTGCTCCATTCAAGTGTCCCAGTAAGTGATGACAATGAGCCAGCGTGCACACTACCAGGACCCTGAAACCAAGGCAGCGAACTGGAATTCAGCCATCATTCATGTGATTACTTTCACCTGTGCTCGACAGTGATAAAGGTCCTCAGACCTGAATATAGATTGTCGGATTACAGAAGAAATTGCAAACAGAGTGCCAAGAGAACCTTTAGAATAACTTTTGAAAAAGTTGCCATAACAGGACTGTCCACAATCACAAAAAAATTAAGAGTTTGAATTTCACCTCAACTTTGCTCGAAGACGTATATTATCTGGATACACGGCAATGGTCTTGCATGAAACTTTTGTTGGCTATGCGCAGATCCTGTGAGAATGTTGATGTCATGGCCGCACTGGTGTTCCTCCATGGTGTGTCATTACAAAGTTACACCGCCAACTTCTGGCCTGGCATGCATACTACAGCTGTCTGGTTGTTTTTGCGGAACCGTGTACACCAGGATCATTCACACAATGTTATCATAAGAACGTGGATTTTTTTTTTAATGCAAAGGAAAGCCTTTTCTTTTTTGAGGCTACATTGACAGAAAGACTTTTTTGTTTTAAAACACAGAACTATTGCTACGTTTGTGCCTATCATCCACAATACTCCAGCATTTCTAAACCCCTTAAACAGAGACTTTTGAGAACACTGCTGACCTTGTTTTAGTTCAAAAACTTCTGGGTTTTGTGTTAGTCTGAATGTCAGAAAATGATTAAAATGATGATGCAGACACCTACATTTGCTTCTGTGCACAGTTGCTGTTCTATCTTCATAGTTTTTTATGAAGCAACCAACAGTCTGACAGTCTGTTTCCTGTTTACACTGGCACTTGCATGCCTAGTATATGTGAATGGCCATGAAATGTGCAGTAGTATGGCTGGAAATTATTTCTGAAATGTTTTTTAATGTGCTTCTGTGTATGGAAATAGTTACCATTTTATATACACTGTGCTAAAATTAAAAAAAAAAATGTGGATGTAACATGAGTAAAACAGGAATCGGGAACAGAACCTGTGTTTTATTCAGAAAAGTTATTCCACTACTCAGTAAAACTGCTTCTTGGAACAAACCTCTGACCTGTAACCTCTTGGATTGTGAAAAGAAATCGTGGAAAACATGCAAACTGTTGCTAAAAGGCCCAACCGTCGGCTCAGCTCAAACCCAGAATATTTTTGCGTAGTGCACAACAAGTATATTTGAAGTATAATAGCTCAGAAAAGGAAATAAAAAACCATTTGGTATATCAAAATGAAAACTAAAACCCAGATATTTATTGTAATTTGCATTTTAAACAAATGCAAAACTGTTGTTGTATTCCTCTCTATTTAATTAGGTCACATATCAATCTGCCTTTAACAATCCCCCTCAAAATATGTTTTGTTATTGACATGAATGAGTTATTCATTCGAAGTCAAATATGAGTCAACAAATTGCTATATAACAATATTTAAGACTCTCTAGGGTGACAGGATGCACAGTTATGTAATACATTAGTTATTCATCAACTGCAGATTGCAGAATATTGTCAGTGTAATAAAAAGAGATTCATTTCAGGTATTATTTTTCCAGATGGACGTATAAAGATTCTTAAAAATTACTCTTCTCCTCTGCTATGCAAATTAATACTCAAGGGTTGCAATTACAAACATTCTTCCAAAAGTATAAGTAACCTTGTGTTTAGTGAAGCAGAATAGGGAAAAGCAGTAATTGTGTGTGTGCGTGTGTGTGTGTGTGTGTGTGTGTGTGTGTGTGTGTGTGTACTTTTACTTGCTACATAGTGGGGACTACGACACGTTTTTAGCCAACAAAGTGAGGAAGTTTTTGGAAAGTGAGGAAATTATGGCTGGTCCTCACTTCTTGAAAGAGGATTGAGACTTAGTTTTAAGGTTCAGTTTGGAATTCGGGTGAGTGGTGGTTCAGCCCGTTCTCATTCTGAAGTGGTCAAATAGTGTCGCTTTGCAGTGCTTTCAGTGTACGATCTTGATGCTGAAAGCCACCTTTCATGTCTGCATAATATGCCACTGTCCTGCATTCTTGCAGCCGGACAGAACCAGTTGCTGTGTTATAAGTACCTGCTGCATCGGTATTATACATGGACGGTCGGCGTCACTTGAGACCTTGGCAGGACAGAACCTGAATGAATGTAAAATGCATCAGATTGTTAAGTGTTGGGGTAAGAGGGCCAGGGAAAGCATGATGTAACTAAGTGTCCTCACAAACACACAAGTACAGGATACTGTGTGTGGCTGTGAGTGAGAGAGAGAGTGTGTGTGGGTGGGCTGGGGGTTTTGGCTGTAAGATGGAGGTGAGACTCACTAAGAAATGCAAACGGCCCCCGGCACCTGTCTACGAACAGGTCCCTCTGTCTCCCCAGCACCCCCCCCACCCATACCCCCAGTGTACTGCCAACACACAAACAAAAAAACACACACACTATGCATACATTCGCCACCAACCCCACACCACCGCTGGTGAGCCAGCCCCTGGCCTGAAGACCTGTAGTGCAGACTGACACCGATGTGTTTACTCAACAGTGGGGGGAGGGAATGGGGTTGGGGGTGTTAGGGAGATGGATGGCATTGTGGAGGAGATGGGAGGGAAGAGAAAGGAGAGGACAGAGGACAAGCAGGGCAGAGGAAGAGCGGGTGCAGCCTCAGGGGCTTTTCGCACCTTATCACTCAATCCACTCACTGCACGTAGGACGGAACGTTTCCCTCGCACCAAATCAGGGACATCTCATCTGATGTGTGCAAGTGTATAAGTGGATTTCCGTGCATGTCTGTGTGTGTGCATAGGTGTGTGTGTGTGTGTGTGTGCATGTCATGGCAGTCTTTAGTATGTAAAGCACAAATCGGTGCATTAGTTCAGGCCAGACAGCCGCCTGGTTACCTCCTCTGCATTCTGCTGCTGAAGACACATTTTCCTGGCCCAGCCCAAACATCTGCATGTCTCAGCAGCAGCAGCAGCAGCAGGTCAACATGGTTAGTCCACTCTGCCCCCTAGTGAGCTCCATGTGAACAAACCCATTCTCCACTTAGCCACAGTGTATTATACATGACAACCCAATCTCTCCTGCATCCGGGTATTGATATTTTGATTACTGCAGTTTAAGCTGCAACTCTCACCTGAATCAGCCACCTTCTCCCATATGGACTCATTATGACGTGGTACATTTAAACTTGGCTTAATTTCTCAGGAAATGCTGCCAGGCGAATCAGAGTGAGGCGGGGACTCTCGCGCCTCATAGTTCATTACTCAAAAGCGCATTATCCTCGTGATCACATTAATCCAACCTTCAAGCACTTTTTCATTTGTTGCAATCACAGCTTTGTCGGGTAAAGATGTAGCGCGGCGCGAACACAGTCAGCTCCTCATTCGCTCTAACAAGATGTTGCCAAGCCCCGTAGGTTTCTCCACTGCTTATGCCACATCTGCACCCCGCTTGTCTCTCCCTCCTCTTCGGCTAGCTCTGTCTGCTCAACAGTGATGTATAACAGCGGCTCTCGCCCCCTCTTCCAAACACAATAAAGCCTTTGTGTATTTTGACGTGAAAAATGTTCGAAATAAGGGGGAGAGATAAACTTCCTGCAGGTGGCTTCGTTCCAGGAAAACAACACAGTTATGTCTCTTCTTCTTCTTTAGGTGTGCCACGTTGATAGTGGTTGGGAGGCAAACTTTTGCTACAACTTCATAGACTTTTTTCCCCCCACATCCTTTCTGCCTTGTAAAGGCTTCACCATCTCCTCCTTGCAGCCTCATGTGTCTCCGTCGTTTCAGAGCAAGAACAAAAGGCATCTGCTGGCCATGGCAACCATCAAATGTGTATTTCATGGCACGGTAATAAGGAGCCTCACCGAATCACCAACAGCACTAGATGAGGGGGAAAATCACACTTGTTAGTCGTGGGAGCCCAATCAAACACTTTCTCTCCTTCCCAGGGAAACTGAGTGTCACTCTGCCTGCCTCTCAGGTGTGAAATAACAACACAATGAGAAGAAAGTTTGAGTGAGAGGCAGTTTTATGACTCGTTCAGCGGGGCGGCTCTGCACCTAGCTGTGCTTGCACACACACTCCTCTCCAGTCAGTGCACTGTGAGAATAAGCGAGTCCCTGCTTCTTTGAATTCCTCTCACCGGCAACAGTCTCGCGATTGTCAATTTCATGCTTGATTAATTGTCATTACTCGGCGAGAGACAAAAAAGGGAGAGAGAAATGCATTTCGGGATTAAAATGGAGAGCGAGACCTCCCTAAAGAGTGAGATTTAGTCGGTGCGAGGTTGAGCGAAGAATGAGAGAATTTTGCACACACAGATTTTACTGTATTTAGTTTTTATTCTCCCCAGCCAGGCACAGTGGAGAATATTACTACTTATTGGTGGATATTTTTGCATGTTAGATACAAGAGAGTATTACTGTGTGGTTAAAACCTATTATGCTTATTTTCAGGTTCATACTTGTATTTAAGGTCTCGACTAAAACATGTTTACATGCTTTAACTCTCAGAGACACTTAATTTTCCTCATATTGACTGTGTGTATTCATCCTCTGTCTGAGAAAGCTCTGTTTAGTATCTGTCTCTTTTAGCCCCCCTCCCGAAAAAGTTTCTGGGCCTTCCACATCTTGGTGTCTCTGCAGCATTAGGCAGGTTTCCATTACAGATTAGCGTCTTCTTGTGATATTATTCCAAGAAGCATGGAGATGGATGTTCAGAACATTAGCAGCTTTATTTTTATTGCAGCCGCCTCACTAGCCGTCATTTTTTCCAATCGACTACTACTGCAGCCAGAGTATAACAAACTGCTGGAATCACACTGTTCAGAACTGTAGGAGACCTGACATTTTTGCTCACTTTTACATATATTTACCTTAATATTTGAAACTTTGTCCATGTTTAATATGAACACCCCTTACTCTTTGAGACCTGAGCAAATTGGCTTCATTTTTATAAGAATTATGAATATAGTTTTCTGGACATTTTTCCTTATTTTTTGATAGTGTAGTGATAGTGTTTGAAGTGTAAAAGTGTCCATGCAGCTAATTTTCATGTCAATTTTTTTTTTTATTATTATTTATTTATTTTTTGCAGGACATTCCTTGCCAAGCTGCTCCTTGCCTTTTTTCTCCATGGTTTCAAAAGAAAACAAACAAAAATTTCTGAGGTCACACAGGTGTAAATGTCTGTGAAAGGCGTTAACAAAGTGGATGTTGAGCCAGATTCTAATATATTAGATATATATATAGATTCTATATAGTCATATATATATATAAGATGAAAAATACAGAAAAGCATGAAAGGTCCCCTTTAAAGAGGCAACCTTTGAATTGTCATTAGCTGACTTCATTCAGACAGTCCCAACTAAACATCAGGGAGAGAAAAGGCATTCATGCTTTTTGACACTGATAAAGGTTATTGTGTTGTGGTGCGATCTCCATAAGCAGTGTTCGTCTGCCTCTTTTTAATCTGATGCCACATCAATCTAATTCGATGTCTGCATCAGTAATATTTTATATAAAATAAGACGGAAGCACAAAGGTCATCAATTTCCCGAGGCAGGCTTCCACAATGTTGTCTTCATGACAAAGAACCAAAGTCGGCATGAATAATTTAATGATTCTGAATAATGATAATGATTCTGATGCCTTCTCTCTCCGACTGCAGAGATGGCATGGCAGATTTCAAAGCATTCTTGAATGTCAGCTTGGGTCATGACAAGGGGAATGATTTGCTGTTTGAATTAACAAAGAGCAAAAGATCCCAGTGAGGCTCATCTGTGGCGCCTTTATTGAGGAAGCTAATGCAGGCTTAGAATAAACATGCGCCCAAATCCCACACATACGGTGAGGCTGTCCTACGTATCCATTCAGCCAAGACTGCTGCTTCCCTTTGCCCAGTGACATTTAGCTTTCCTTTGAGTTTAGTTCTGCTTGTTAGGTCTGCAGAGCACAGGGATCATAGTTTTATTTCTTTGTTTGAATGAAATCTTTCATCCCGCTATGAAGAGGCTTTGAATGTGTGCAGGCGCCATGTCTCGATACCCAGCCACGCTTTGAGAGCGCTGTGGGTTCCAGAGTGTCTATGTGTGTGGGCTGAATTGACTTCTTCTGGGGTGAGTGTTTTTATAGACGTACTGACGGCAATCTGCTTCTTCTATTCCGCAGCCTTGGCCTTCAGTGTCGAACCTGGCCAAGGACTTCATCCAGCGCCTGCTGCCGTTGGACCCGGCCACCCGCCTGACCGCTGACCAAGCCATCCGTCACCCATGGGTGGTCACTATGGCAGCCAGCTCCTCCATGAGGAACCTCCATCGATCTATCTCTCAGAACTTCAGGCAGCGGGCATCGCGCAGCTCCTCACGGTGCCCGAGCAGCATGGCGAGCTCCATTGAGTCCAACAGCTCGGGCCTGGGAAGGCAAATATCGCTGGAGGGGAACCAAGAGCGGCAGCAGGGCAGAGCATCTGGACTGACTCTGCCTCAGAGAGCCATACAACATCCAGCCAGAGGCTTCCAGGAGCATCATCACCATCCAACTAAAGCACCAGATTCATAAGAGGGCTAATGGATGGAACCAGCTGCCCAAAGCTCTGTGTGTTGCAATCACAAAGCTCAGAGCTGCAAACAGGGAGCCAAAGTGTTTAGGACAGGTGTTGTGACAAAAAAAAGTTTCCTTCCTTCTCTGGAGTTAGACTTTTTCTACACTGTAAAATCTTAACCAGCTGATAAACTTGAAGAAGGAAAGTAAATATGCCGATTATAATTGAGGCTGTCAAACGATGAATTTTTTTAAATCGGGATTAATCGCAGAATTTCTGTAGTTGATCGCAATTAATCACATTTTTTAATGTTTTCAATTGCATGTTTTCTTTTGTTTAAAGATTTTTTTTCGGGCTTTTTTGGTCTTTACTGGACAGCACAGCTTAGTAAGGGGGGAATCAAACTCATGGCAGCTGCAGCAAGGACGTAGTCTTTTTACATGGGGCGCCAACTAGGTGAGCTAATGGGCGCCACCTATTGCATGTTAATAATTAATAATTACATTATTTTGCATCACAAAACAGTTTTGAAGTCCCTATTGACATGGTTAAGCAATTCTTAAAAGATTGTTTTGATTAGGAATCAGATGACAGCAAAAAAACTGCATTGGAGTAGCATAAATTGGGCATGTTGGTAAAGGGGAATCTCATGGGTACCCACAGAACCTATTTTCATTCAGATATATTGAGGTCAGAGGTCAAAGGACCCCTGTTAAATGGCCATGCCATTTTTCCGTCACGAATATTTTGCCTAAATTTGGAGCATTATTCTGACCCCTTGCTGAGAAGCTAGCATGGCATCAGTATCATCACTGTAGCTTTACAACTCAGCCCGGTACAGCCTCTTAAAACAGGAAAGTCATCTGGCAATTAACACAAGTAAAAAATTAATGCATTAATTACAGTCCTTAATCGCATAGCCAGAAACGCGTTAACGTTACTGTTTACTCTATATCTAAATGTCAAGTTTACTTAAAATTTTGCTATATTTACTTCTGTGAAATTTTCGCAACTTAAAAATGACAAGTAAATTACCCTGTTCTTTCTGAGAGTTAGAATCTCTTGTTAACCAAGTTAGTCAGACTCAACGATTGTGCCAGTGATGATGTTAGGAGATTTGTAATTTCTCTTTTGTTAACATGTTTAAAAATATGATTGACTAGTTTCCAACCAGCACAGTAGAGACATATAGCACAATAAATGTCCCTGTTGCTAAAACTTAGAAAGATTGATTTAATTCAACGTTATCATTAGTTGCAACAACTTCACAAAATTAAGTACATATGGCTAAATTTTACGTTAACGTAACAATTAGATTTAAACATAATTTCAGACTAAAAGTCATATTTACTTACATTTTTCAAGGCAATTTGTATCCTAGATTTTTTTTTAAGTGAAATCAACTTCTTTTTACAGTGTAGACTAATAACCCAGGTTCCCCTGGAGGCCAAGGTCCATCCTCCATTAGTTTCACATGGTGGGGTTAAGCTGTTAGTGAATATCTCTCCATCTCTTTCTTTTTTTTCCAGACTTATATTGAGACAGAGCTGTCCACCTCCACAAGGACTCTAGCCTCTGGTTATTCACACATCTCAGACTAATGGGTCCAAGGTCTCATCTAGATCATTATGAGTCACCACATTACCTGCCTGTGAAGAGGCTCATTCCAAAAACTGAGAAATTCATCATTTGAGAAATGGGAGCTAATCTTAGCAAGGATGATGTGAAAGTAGAAGAAAACTTGCTCTGATCTTGTTCCTTTTTTAAAACAGAGTTTGAACTCCCCTCCACCAAACAGCAGGGAGATTTATCTGTTTAAACATTTTTGAGGCAGAAAGAAGCAAATGTGGTCTTTTCTTTTGTTGTCACTCCTACATAGCAGCACCCACAGCCCTGTGCAACCACTGAAAGCACAATCCAGATATTTGGTGACAGGCCTCTGTCAAGTTAAAATGAAGCTCTGGGTTTAAAGAGCTCTTTACTCTCCCCCAAACATTATGTAAGCTGTAAACAACAGCATTGTCAAAATAACTCTTTTTTTTCCAGTGAGGAGTTTTAAATTAAAATGGTAATATTAGTATGTGACAGAAGCGCATTTAACTGCGAGTAGGATGCAAAACATAATAACCAATGAAGTTCAGTCATGTTTGGTAATATTATGTATTGAGGGTTTTTTCCCCTCGTTTTAATCATTTATGATTAATGCTTTGGTTGCAGATGATAAGCCACGTATAAGACTCACACAGTGCTGAGCTGGAGCTACATAAGCCAATATAGAATGCCTGTATACAAGAATTAGTGGGAGTAAATGTAAACACCTCATGGAAAAATGACTAGAAAAGTGGCATTTTGTCATTCAAGAACATGCTACATGAGGAAACTTCAATTTATTAATGTTTTGTGTTTTCAGACATCATATTTCACCATTAGTCATTCAAATCCAAGATGGAAATGCAATTTGTAGGTCTATTTTTGATGGTGTATTTTTAAAATAACTAAGTAAATTCAAGTCAACCAATCTGTAGTGGGGCAGCTAATTTCATCAGTGAATTAATATAGCATTAAAGTTTGTGGTAGACCTTGGAAACATCTTCATTAGAAGGAGAATGCAAAATTTAAGTCACCATCCACTAAAAAAATGTTTTTCCTTCAGTTTATGTCCCTTAAAATGTCTGAACTTGACCAGGGGCCTACTTGCATCCATGGAAGACTGCATAAGTGCAAAAGGTCATGCCTGACCTCAGAAACATTACTGTGTTTCTTCATCCCTATTAAAACAGTGAGATGCAGTTGAAAGCACCAGAAAAAGCTAGTAAGTCGTCACTGAGTGGACTTTTTTTTGTTTCTGTTAAACAGGAATTCCTGCTGTTGTAATTCAGACTTTATTTGGTTACCACTAAGAACAAACACTTTTCTCCCTCTCATCCTCACAACAACAAGACTCTATTTAGTGCCTTTCTAAATTGCAAATACTGATGATGTCATTTGGAAGAGGCTCATGCATTATTTCTCCAGCAAGGGGCTTTGGAGAGTTGTTAATGCCTTTCAATGGCTGCCCATACTCAGTGACCTGAGATCAATGTCCCTTTGGGGAGGAGATGAGCACTGCTGGTGTATTTTGGAAGGAAAGTGTCAGCAAGTAGAAATACAGAGAGGGCACCGAAACTGAAAGTAGAATGTTAGTGGGCGAAGAGGAAATCTCCTTAAATTGTCGGAGTAAACGGTGCGTGGTCTGCTTCTTTTGTGCTTTGCTTAGAGCTCCACAGTCTGCTTTAAGAACAGAGTCACAGCAACTTTTTTTTTGTCTAAAACAACGTGGCTGTGAGAAAACACATTCTCTACTGAATTGTTTTGAACTGCATTCTGCAATTGGCTCCATATCTGGCGTTATCTAATGTTTGACTGCATGGTCGAGGAAGAGGTGATTTGTCATGCATTTTTATTTTAGACCCTGTCTGCAAACAAAATTCCACTCACGGGCTGATAAAGAAATTTGAATTGAATTAAACCAAATAGAAGTCAGCAATAATGGAAAGTGGTGAGTTTTTTTTGTTGTTTTTTTTCACTTTCCCCTAACTGTTATCATTCCATTCTCAGTGCCATTATCTTTTAAAAGGGAATAACAAACCAACTGTCGCTTCGACGAATTGTCCGTCTCGTTTCTGTACACTGACTAATTCCATTGTCTTACAGTGGGTTTAGTGTGGGCAGTGAAAGCTGCTTGATCTCAAAGAAATTCACCATCTATTTACTTCAAGTCTTTAATAGAGCCCTGCACATAATCCTTCTATTATTTTAGTTCAATGCTTTGTGATCATTGCCCAGTCTATTTCCACAGAGCCCTCGGAACTGACTCCTCTGTGGGATAAAACTGCAATCCCACTAGATGGATCCAAATAAACCTGTTATTAGCTGTGGATCTGCTTTCATATTAATTGACTCACCTCCAGCCAGACAGTGGATCTGACCACAGAGGTTTAAAGGTTTTTGCTAGAAGAGGAAACTCCCAAGCTTTTGCATAGGTGGATTTTGAGTTAAAAAAAAGTGCATCCTCAAAACCAATTTAGCTCGTGTGCAGTTGGGTCAATATCTCCCTGTATAAGCCTTAGTCTCATGCAGTGGTCAGCAAGGCCGAACAATTGAGAAAGCAGTGCATAGCAAAGATTGCAGCAGATAGCGTTTGCTCTGTAACACCAGCTCCGTGCTACATGAGGACAAGTACAACAGAAAGTGTCTTTTTCTTTTCTTCAGCTTCTCTCAGCAGAAAACCAAGGACTTATTCGCTTTATCTTTGGCCTTACTTGAAGAGATCATTTGCTGCTCAGGACCCTGAAACATAAGCTGGTAGATCCACTTGTGGCTGCCATAATAAAAAAGAGGATAACAGAGGGAGTGGTGGTGGAGTCCCCCAGCTCCTGCCAGGGACGTTTAGAGAAACCATCTGGACTTTTCCCCAGAGGGAAGACACCCTTTTTTCTCTTCATGATTGTCTCCACACCTAGGCAGTAATTATAATTAGAACTGTCAGTGATAATGCGTTAATTGCAATGTGATTAAGGTTCATAGTTAATGTTTTGATTTATTTTGCATTCTTAAAAAGTATCTCATGCGATCCAATCAGATCGATGGATGAGAGGAGCCGCTGCTGTAAATGTGAGTGAAAGCAAACATTTAGACCCAGCCGAATGAGTGGTGAAGTTTCATACTCTGCGCTCTGAGAGGGTGGTGCAATGAATAATCAGTATGCACATTCTAACAGCCCTGTTAATAACAGTCAAGCTCCAAAATAGAAAATTAATTGCGGTAGCGGATTCCAAATAAATGAATGTGCGAGAAACCCTGCTTATATTAAGCTAAACCATGACGGGTTTTTTTTTCTAAACATAAGTACTTTTGTTGCCTAAACCCAATGAAGAGAGGCAAAAAACAAAGGTTTTTTTTGTTTTTTTTTCACCTACACTCATAGTTAATTTTTGAAAAAGAGTGTATGCATTTCATGAGCTGAATTTGTGCATTTCCTGTGAAGTTTATTTTGAAAGGGAAAATGCATGTAACAAAAGTTAGTTGTCATTTTGTCCCTGAATTTCCAAAACTGAAACAGGAGGGTTGCCTAAAGCATCACATTTTACATGATGTGGCACGGACCAAGCATTATTGTTTGATCAATTAGATACAATCAATGTTAAACACTTTACTGTCTCTCTATGCTGTTACTTTCAAATGTGTTTAAGGGTGGAAAACTGGAATGTAGTGTGGGTGTTACGCAGGCTACATTACTGTTTATTGTGATAATTTTTACTGAATGCTAGCATAAAAGGTCATAGTGTGCACACGTTTCCTGTGCAGCTCATGTTGGCTCCCTAAAATGGTTGCCAGATATCAAAACTTTTGAAACATTAATGATTTTTTGATGAGGTTTTTGGCTTCAGAAATGCTCTTAAGTGGTCAGTTTAGCTGTTAAGTTTCTAAAAATTTCTCCTGACCTAATTGCGGAAGGTGTAGATTGAAACTGGTTCCCCAACCCCCAACACCCAAATGGGTGATTACGGCCCTGCTCCATATAGTTGAATCGTTCAAGGTAAGTGCCCCTTATTATTTCTATTGTATAAACCATGCACCCAGTAGATCAAATATTAGGGGCTTTTGTGAGCTGCTCGGTGTAGAGCTTATTTTCCTTAAACAGCAATTACAGCTGCACTCCACCTTAATGATTTGAGAGGAAAGAATGGTTCACATTTTCAGTCAGTAAATTGCTTTCCTTCTCTTTTTTTTTTTCCAGATGAGCCTGCTATTTGCTGCTGTCCTGTTATTGTGCTGCAGATACAACGCCACAGGAACACGAGGTGGGTCAATACTTTTCTCATTGAGGATGCAATAAAAGTAAAGCGTCTCATTATTCTTCCCACTCAGAAATTCTCATTTAGATTGTAGCCTGGATCCCACCAGTTGTTTGCCACTTAAAATTGGCACTTGTCATCTCCTCGGGGCTGAGCGAGATCTGTTTTAAATTCAGTGTAGATTCCGACATGATGGGACAGCAGGTGGAAGAGTATTCACTTCTGTGAGGTAGTGTCGTGTTGATCAAATGAAACAGGTTTAATCAAAATGATATGTGGAAAGTTCAGATTTTTGGAAGTGCGGTTGTATGAGGTACTTATCCATAGTCAGTGTATTACATACAGTAGATGTCAGTAAGCACGAACAACAACAAACCCCAGACTTTTTAATGCAGGAGTCTGTTCGCTTTCTCACCATGTGCCTCCCTCCACTTATCCTAACCATCCTTGGCAGCATGTGCTTTTTAATATGGATTCACCAAAGTCACACAAAACTAACTGACTGATTGAGGCAGCTCCCATGTTCAGTGAGCTAAAACTACTTTTTTTTTAATAGAGTCTGATGGCTTTGATGGGGAACTGAAGCTGTTTATGGCTTCCCCGCCAACATGGACTCTCTGAAGGAAAGATAAAGCACTAAGATACTCTCAGCTTAGCGTACACTCACTCTGATATTGTTTTTTCAAAGAAATGACACCAATTTGGTCAGGGTTCAGATGTTTAAATTCTTGCGAAAGGCATCTGAATGCAGCACAAGAAAAGAGATGTCGCTCCAGATTTCAAAGGTTTAAAGAGATAGTTTTAGATTTTAGGTTTCATTTGTCTTTATCGCCATCAGTTAGGCGAGAAGATCCAAACCACTGCCACGTCTGTCCAAGCTACAGCCAGCAGGTGGTTAGCTCAGTTTAGCATAAAGACTGGAAACAGGTGGAAAACAACAGGGTGCCTGCCAGCACCGCTAAAGCCCACTAACATATCGCATTTGTTCAATCCCTACAAAAAAGTGTGTAAAAAATGTGTGATTTTACACAAGGTGATGTGCCAACTTTGTGAAGTCTCTGCTGGTTGCCTGGAAACCTCAGGGTGAAGACGAGACTCTAGGAAGTCACTGCTCCCAGCCAAGAAATAGTCTGGAACATAATGTGTTCTGTCACCTTCGTATCACAAGTCTGAGTAAAAATTTGAAGAGGGTTTCGAAGATGATTCAAAATCACTACTATGTATATATGTATACATTTTTTCAAAAAATATGAATCAACTAATGGTTTCCAAATTTAATAATCTCTCATTCTGTTAATGCATTACAACCCTGAAAAAAATAAGATGACATAACGGATCAAAACCCTAAGTTTTGGGTCCTCTGTGTCATTCAAGCAGCACTTATGCAAGCACACACAAGAGAGAGCACACATCTGTTGTCACTTCAGTATAGTTTAAATGATTTATAAACCGCTGAGTAGTTAATTCTATAATAATATATCATCATTTAGTAGTTAAACATACTTTGTGTTGACATCTTCAAAGAAACTTAAGCAGACAAATAAATGCAGTGTAGTAAAAGATACAAGAATTCCCCCTGAAGTAAAGTAGTATAAAATGGAAATATTCAAGGATAAATATCTCAAAAATCCCTAAATTTCAATTATAGCAATGAGTTTCTACCCAGTACTGATTACTAACAACTACAAACATTTTTAACATAATGATTTATAATTGATCTTGAATGTTTAAAAAAAAGAAATACTTTTAAGGTTTAAAAAAGATGTTAGAGTGTATAACAAAAGCATCAAAGTAGGGCATGTTTGTCAAATATTTTTCCCCTTAGGGGTCCAGACTAAGCCCCAAATGTCCTCAAGTCCTAGAAACACCTCCGCTCTCTTGTTGATGTATTTCTTTAAATTATGTGTCCACTGCATGTGAGTTAGATGGTTTTGATGTGTATCAATGTCCAGTGTGGTTGTTTGGCCTCCAGACAGCCAGCAGTTGGGTTGAGATCACAGGCCGCCTTCAAACGGAATTTTCTAGGTTGTATTTCTGATATGGAAATTTAAAGAAAAAGATGCACATGGTTTTCTAGTGGTAAATTTAGAGGATACTGTTGCTAGGCACCTGTCAATCAAAACTGACATTGATGATTGATCGTTTTGTAGGGGTTCTCTTTGCATTTCATTTGCATGGTTTACTATGCAAGATATATAGATAAATATGTGGATAAATAGACTCCTACAGAAGTAAACCTTCTCAATCATGACTTACACACACTAGAAGTGTTTGGTGGTGTATTTATCTGGAGAGATTCTCCCCTTTGCTTGGATTTTCATCTTATTTTGCCATGTTTGGGTAGTTCGTGGATGTGTAGCCTCTGGCCAATAGCAGCACACAGGTGAGGTCAGGACATAAAGGGTTGCAATCAGGAAGTAGCAGCATGCACCCAAGAGCAAGCTCTGAAAATAAAGGCAGAAATGGTGCAAAAATAGTGACACAATTATAGTTCCAAAGCAACAGTGAAGCTTGGGTTGGCTTCCTATTTCACTTTTGCTGGTTAGTAAAACCAGGCACAGGACAGGGGCCCAAAGTTTCAGACCTGGCCCCCTTTCGCAAAATGTCAAATGTCAAATTAACACATACAGACCAGGAAGAGACTCAAAATGATCACAAAAAGACACAAACAAAAGACAAAAAAATAAATTTTAAAAAATCAGAATTACTCCAAAGAGACACACAACTACAAAAAGATACTAAACAACAAAGACAGACATAAAAGTATCTCAAAGAGACACAAAGCCACAACAATGAGATACAAAAAATGACATCAGAGACATAAAACAGCCACACACAAAAACATAAGGCAATAAAAAAAGAGAAAATTAGATTAAATGGAAAAAAACAACCACAAGGAGATACCATGACAAAAAAGTACACAAAACAACCACAAGGAGATACAAACCCAATAAAAGATGCATAACAACTACAAAGTGGCACAAGAGTACAAAAACTATGTAGTAGAGGTGGTGGTGCCCTTTTCATATCTTTGCCAAGGGGTCGAGTGTCTCATAATACGCATATGGGTGGTTGCCAGCAGTTAGCTTAGTTAGCTTTCTTAAATATGTTTCCATTTGAATAGATGTAATGTTTCTACAACATTTCAGTGTACATAGAAACAGAGTAAGGAGGAGGGGCCAAGTTCGAATATTGTGTTTACAAACAATAACCAACATTTCCTGCATAGTATCCCTTTAAGGTACAAAAAAATGAAATGAAAAGAAAAAACTGATGTAATCTAAGGTTAATCAGCCTTTAGAGCCAACCCTTACATACCTGCAGGATATAAAAACAAAACTTTGCCTTCACAAATATGATATGGTACATTTATGCGGCGGAAAAGTCTGACTTTCTGCTGGTTTCTGTTCCACCTACAGACCATTCAGCTCACGAATGCTGAAGTCAGCAGGTCAGGAGCTGTGGAGAGTGTCTGGCAGCAGGGCTACACTGTGCTTGGTGTGCTGAGGAGTTGAGTGGCCTCGGAAACACACTCTGCCTTCCTTTTCGAAGGGATCACTGTTAACACAGCCTTTTGTTCCGTCTGGAGATATAAAGACACTTTTCCATGCACAAAATCATTTCTTTTGTCAGAATGACTCTTGTTAAGCAATGCTATATACATTCTTTGTGAATTTGTTCTTTGTTTCAGTTTTCTCATGCTGCATTTTGATGCTTTTCACAAACTTTTTAACCCTTTAAAACCTGAGTAAATTGGTTTGACTTCTTTCAAAAACATGAGGAAAAGGCAATGACCAACTTGACATTGACCATTTAATTATGAGAATTTTTTTTGTTTTTTATTTTAAAGTGTTAGATTTGAACATTATTTTGTTGAAACATTACATTTCAACAACCCTGTGGTTAGCGTGTGATCAGATTAGGCACAAAAACCATTTGTTTATGGTTAGAGGGAGGTCATGTCTTAGTTTACAGTACCAATTTGCAAAATATAATGTAAATTGATTTACAATATATTTGACACATCCTCTGTTGTTATTTACATTCTGTGATGATCAGTCACATTATCCTGCTGTATTTCGTCCCAACATAAATACCATAAAAGCACGCGTTACAATAAGCCATCATAAATGTGTTGAATGTTTGTGTCATTTTTAATTACATTTATTTTCACTTTGAAAGATGCCGCCATGTTGTCAGAGACAAAAACATACACACACATTGATTTTCATTATCACATTCACACCCTCTCGTCATCAGTGATATTTCTTCATACAAATGACTGTATGTAGTGTCATTTAGTCTGAGCCGACTTTTTATCATGTTTCTTTGGGTGAGTGTTTAAACAGGGGGTCGAACTCAACCTAAACCTGCATCAAGAATTTTCTAGAAGTGCAGCACATGTGGGAGTATTGTGACACAGCCAGGACGCTGCAGAGGAGGGGCTGTCCTTTTGATGGCCTGGAAGACCCCAGAGGTTCCACTGTCCTTTTCAAGAACCGAAAGATCACTTTCCACCCTAAAGAACAAAGATACTAATGACCTGTAGTGGAAGAACTATCAAGATCTTTTACAAGTAAAAGTACCACTACCACCAGTGAAAATACTCTGTTACAAGCAAAAGTCCTGCCTTGAAAATGTTGCTTAAGTAAAAGTAAGTATAATCAGGACAATATACTTTAAGTATTAAACATACCTTATACAGAAAAAAATCTTAAAAAAGAAACAAAACATGGCAAAACCTTAAAATGTACTTCAAAATAATAGAAAAAAACACCCAAGAGGCTAAAAAAAAATTTTAAAAATGAAAAAGACACCCCAAACCTCAAATATTATTTCTAAATATTTCTAAATTTTTTATATAAATTGGGGGGAAAAGGTATTTAAAAAATTATAACAGGTATTACATACACACAGAATTATTTTTAAATAGATAGGAAAAATTTCAACACAAACCAAACTTATATAAAAATACAAAAGAAACATTAAAAGAAAACCTTTTTTTAAAAAAAAAAAAAAACCTCTACAATAGAAAAAATTCAAAACAGTTTGCAAATAATTTTCTGTCAATTATCTGATTGATTCATTAGCTAATTATTGCAGCTGTACCTGTATAAACTGTTTGGTAATTCAAATAACAGCTCATTTTATAAACTCTTGTCATTCTATGGAAAAAAGCATATGGATGCACCTGGTGCTTTCCAGGGACGTATAATAACAACACCACCAGTTCTGTCCAAGCGCATTCTCATCAGTCCTGCCCAGTTCTAGTTGGACGCTAAAGGTGGCTTTTGGCGTCACGCTCGTACACAGAAAGCCCTATAAGAGCGTACGTGTTTGATGAGTTCGGGGTGAGAGGAAATGTTCTTAGTGTTAGGGTTTTGGAATTATGTTTCCAAAAAAATGACCCGAATTCAATATGTAGGCAAATCCCAGAGCTTGAAAGACTTTCCATGAGATCTCAGATGAATCTGTACTTCTCCATGGAGGACAACCTGGCAAATGTCAAGCTGCTGGGAGCTGACCTCATGAAAGAAAGGAGGAACTCTGCAGAATGGGTCTGCCTGCTGCAATTTTGTTCTCACTGAGATGTAAGCTTACATCATTTTTCTTAACTCTCTATACCTCCATACTCCTTCATAGGGTATACCCTTGTGTCACATTCATACAGTTACACACCTGGGAGCTGCCCGGTACAATCATAATCTGACTACCGGCCACTGAGCAGCACCGTTTGTAGCGATTGGGGATTAAGTGCTTTGCTCAAGGACAACTGGTAGCTTTTGAGAGAATGGAGAGCATTAGTTATTCACTTTCCACCCTTCAGTCCCAAAATCACTTCTCAAAACTTTACTCTACCTCCTATTCCCCTCCATTCATTCCCACTCCAAAAGGCTTTGGGACATTTGTGGATAAGACGGTGATGGCGTATATCGGCACTGCGAGGGACATGGTCAGGAACCACTGTAAGAGGACTGAGCCCTCGCCCTGCGCCCTTTCTTTGACCTACCCGCCGTCCTGAGCCTCACCCCCAGTAGAAGTGTTTTCACACAGCTGGTAGTGGGGCAGCAGATCTCTGGTAACTTGGATTTACTGGAGGGGGTTGGTGGCTGGATGCCCTGATGCAGGCCAATGTGTGCAGGGAAGCCCAGCGGGGAGTAGGACTGCAACACAGAGATTGTTGTTTTGGTTTGGGTGGGCGTTCTGTGGAGGAAGTGGAAAGACTGCAAACAATAGATGAGAGGGGTGTTTCAGAATACTAAGCTTCCTTTGGGAAACTGCACCAGTCAGTCTTGGGGTGGATTTTAAACTCATCATGAGTTTTCCAATATGAAAATTTGACTTCAATAATTTAATAATGACAGGTCTTAAATTTCAGCCCCACAGAGCATGAATGCATGAAGTATTACTCATCCGCAGTCATTTCATTTCATGCAAAAGCAGAAAGGTAATTCTTTTCCCAAAGCCTGTCAAAAACACTTATATCTGTCATGGTGCTCTATTTGCTGCCAATTGGCTGATCATTGACTGTTTGATGTTCTTCACTTGCAGGAGCAGATCGGTTGGAGGAATGTGACTCGTCTGCTGGTGTTTTCTATCGACGCTGGCTTCAACAGCGCTGGAGACAGCAAATTGGGTGACATCGTGCTTCCAAACTGTGTCACTTGCATAAAAATGTGTGCACCTGAGGAAATTCCCAGAATTAGATAGTTTTTAAAGCCCTATTTATATATTTTGTATATTTACACTGAATTACTTCCTGGGTAAAGTGAGGGCAGCTGCATTTTAGTGACAGACCCACAGGAAATTTTTACCATGCTATGCAGTTTTACCTTTCCACCCTCATTTACTCTGTTGCTGGGATCATACCTGGTTTTTGGTCGCTAAGCTATACTTTTTTTTTACCAGATACTTTGAGGAACAGGCATTGCCATTAAGGTTCTGTACTTGCTAGCATTAAGCCAAAGCCAAAATTAGCTATTAACATATCTGATAAAAGAGTTGGGTCTAAAGTTGGGATTTGTTAAGAGGAACATAATTTATTGTAGTAGTGTCTGTATTCAGTTGACAACTTGTGTTTGCCATCAAATACTTGCTGCTCGCTGCTTTCTTGTTTTAATACACACCGTGTTAAGTATAAAAATAAACATGGAAATAAGAATTTGTCTACAAGATTATCCTAGTTATAATGTAACCTAATTATAGTGGGAACATTTTCATATCTATCAGTGTCATGTTGTCCCCTTGAGTTTGTTGTGTTTACACATTTTCATGTCATCTGCACTCATCTTAAAATATGTTTTCATTTTTTTATGTCTTTCTTTGTTTTTGCCCTCTTAGGACTTCACTGCAGCACACAAATATATTGCAGCTGACCTTTGGGGTTTCAGAAAAGAAGTGCATTGCAGGGACAAAGAGGACTGGAGGAACAACAGAGAAACAACTTCAGATGAAAAAGTAATTTCATTTCTATGAGTGTGAAGTGGCCTGAGGTGAGTATATTAAGCATTGTGAGCATTTCACTTACTGTTTAATTTAAAGACATGCTGTGATATTTCACTTTACATATTTGATCTGTAAGTGCAGTTTAATAGTAATAAAAATGCTGCAAAAATGTCTGGATTCTTATAGTTAATTAGTGTATTGTTTCAATATAGCAAAATCCATTAAAATTAAATCACAAACATCCTCTCAGATAATGAATAAATCAGTATTGATTCAATTTTGTTTCAGTGTCAGGCATCAGTGAAGATTTAATACTTACTGTTGATTCAATCAGATTTTACTGTCTGGGCTGCAGGCGCCAAACAAACAAACAAGGTTAACAACTAGCTAAAGGGATAGTCCGGATTCTTTTTAAGTGGGGTTGGATGAGGTACTTATCCATAGTTGGTGTTTTACATACAGTAAATGGTGGTCGGTATATTCCCGGTTTGGTGAAGAAGGCAGGAGTGCCAACCCACAAGCTAGGCAATGTAGACTGTGTTAGCAGCAAAATGCATTCGGCTACCTAAAGAAATGTTCATTTCAAGGGTATGCTTTACTGAGAATATTTTCACTGTTGCTGTCAGCTTGCTGTCAGAAAGCCCTTTTCCTTTGGCACCACATCTTCTCATCCACCTTGAGTGGTGAAAAATATTCTCAATATACTGTAGTGTACAATTATTATTATTATCTGTTTTGCTGCTAAGCCGCTTCCACAGTAGTATATTGTTATACCATTTTTCCAGCCAAATTAGCATGTGTGCACAGGTTTTTTTAAATGCCAGTGAACCTGCTAAATGTGTGTTTTCCCATTGCCAGTTGACTAGAGCTGTGTACACGGCTCTGCAATAGACCACTGGGCCTTTCTCTCTGTGTGTGTGTGTGTGTATGGTGGCGTTATTCATCTATTTATTTATTCACACAAAAGGTGGCTCTTGGCGTCAGGATCTTAAGCTGTAAGCACTGCAAAAATGGCAGTATTTGGCAAATTTGGAATGAGAAAAGGCTGGTAATACACTAAGGGTAGGTACCTTATGCAATCCTACTCCATAAAATCTGAGCTATCCCTTTAAAAAGAGTAAGCTTAGCAAAGTAAATATCAGACTTACATTGATCTACTGGATAAAAAAAGTAGTTTAATGGGATGTTGCCCAGGGCTGCTGTCTATTTGTTTTTTTTCAAGTTCTCCTGTACGGAAAAGAATGATTGATGAAGCTTTGTGACATCTCATGCTCATATTCACAAACAAAGACCAAAGCTTTAGCTCAGCAGAAAAAGCCACCACAGCTGTTTGTGTCTGTGTGTTCACTCTGTTTGTAGTTTCCATCGGGTAGCTGTGGTCCCGAGGAGCATACGATGTTTATCCTATGGACCAGATATTGCAGCGTGTGCTAAATTGATTCCCGTCAGCAATCCTTGCAGCGAAATAGAGTCCCAGGCTTCTGCAGACAGAAGTCAAAGACAGTGATTTAAAGGTCAGAATCAACAGCACAGTTCCCTGAGTAAAGAAGATGCTGACAGGCACACCCTGATGGGAAACAGCTGGAGTGTTTGTGGAGTAATCCAAACCCAAGCTTTCATCTCTTAATCTCACTGTTTTTTCGGTATAGACGGCTATAGGCGGTGTTTGAATGTGTATGTGTGCCTGCTTATCACTGTATGCCTTTGTCACTGTGTGTTAAACATCCATACAGCTCTGTCGTTGGGTTCATGAGGGTGTTATGTGTCCTGACCTCATTGCAGTCCAGGCAGTTGACAGGTGGAGTGAATATAGATACATTATTAATCTATTTCTGTCCGGATAAATGCCCACCCAAGGCTGAAAATGGATGTGCGAGACGCATGTGCCGCTTCTCTCTGAATGGTACTTATTTATCTATTTGGAGGAAATGGAAAGTCTGTCAGGGAGAGTGAATGAAATGAGTGATAGAAAGTGTTGTTAGATGGGAGTAAAAGGGGGAGGACAGGGATCAAAGGGAGAGGGAGAGCATGCTTAACTACTGATTACACATATACAATCTTGCTTGAGTGTTATGCATTGCATTTTGAATTTGCCCAGACTCCCTCTCTATCCCTCGGTGGCTCACATCACCGAAACATTGAGACAGGAGAACATCCAGATTGTCTTTGCTGTCACTGCAGACGTCACCCACTGATACGATGTACAGCAGAGACTCTGTAGTCATTCATTATTTATCCTTTTTTTTCTCTGGAGCTACGAGATGTTTTCAATATTATGTACTGGCGTATAACGATACTATAATGTACCAGTCCTATGGAAGAGGCACCACAGTTGTAAAACTGCAAAATATCATTGCACTCTAAGAATTTCAACTTTTGACCACTTTTATAGAGCTTTTTCCCCAATATGGTAAATTCACAAGCCTCCCTTCCATGAAATCTTTGGGGTTTTCACTTAATCCATTTGAACAATACTTTTTGCATAAGTTTTCAAGATATAGATGAATGTCTTTTTAGTGTGATTACCATTAATGGAACAATGTGTACTATTTAGTGGCATCTAGTGGTGACGACTGCAAATTGCAGCCATCTGAAACTTCCATGCCAAGCATGAAATCACAAATAGTTTTCCTTCAGTGTCCATAGCTCAGGAGATTTTTACCTCCAGAAGAAAAGGACCAGGTCATTTTAATTGGCAATAACATGGAATAAAGCAGTTAGACTTTAAAATCTCTGTTTCTCCAGTGTCTTTCAGCTTGTCGCAGACAGGCTGATAACCAATGTGTCCTCACCTTTTTTTCTCTGATAACCTAAGATCCAGATGTTCAAGACATTTCAACCAGGAGTCTAATTTTCTGCAGAGGTCTCAAAACAAATCGAACTAGTGATTTAATATGTCTAAAACACTACATAAAGTTTCATGATATAAAATCAGTGTTTTTCCAACGTTACTCATAACAGAGGGGCTGCTAACTATAATGACCAACTTGAGCCAGTGTCTGGTTGTCCATTCTAGGCCAATGTAGAAGTCGAACATTATAAATTCTTAAAAGAATGCTGTGAAAAACAAAGAAAAAGAAGGGAGGAAAACAACACAAAACAAAGGTACCAAGTAAAGTGAAGAGTACATTCGAAATGTGCAATGCTGAAAAGTTATCCATGTTGTCGCGGTTCAACATGCAACCCGTTTTCTGCTTGCTAGCTTGTTTGGTAAGTCACATAATAGGTAACGTGGAGGAAGGTCTAATAGCAAGTAGCTGTGAGGGGGCTTATCGCCACCTACCGTGGCAGAGTCTGACTTACCTCTGTCAATAAACTGATTCTCCCCCAGTGCTTGTACTGGAACAAGGACAGTAGTCCAATTAATGGCCTACTCTCAGCTAAAACCATAGCTTGAACTGTGCATGGAATTGTTCATGTAAACATACAGTGGATGGTGGTAACATGTAAAGTTGTTTATTGTTTTCAAATTTTGTCCATTTTCCCTAAGAGTTCCTTCATCCATTGAAAGGTAGTTTCCAACTGCCACCAATTTAAGCCTCCACGCTTTAACACTGCACTCAGTTTATCTATGCCACCATAACAGAAGGTTTGCTAGAAAGAGTAGCATATAAATCAGCTGGCATACTGTCAATAAGCTCATATTCATTCATCTGTGTCAAGGATATTGTTGCGTTGCTGCAGGGCCTTAGAAGCATCATCCCAAAATGAGCAGTCAGAACCCTTTCCAGAAACTCCCACAACATGCTGCAGATAACAGTTGAAGCATATAATGTAAGTGAGGCGCCCTTCCTCCAAAGGTCATTAGCCTCATGTGTATACCATACTGACACCTCCTCGAGTTTAGGAGGTTAACTGCTCTGTTGACTGGGGGCACTGACCTCCTGAGGATATCACGTCTCCTATACATCACACTGTAAGGGCTGCAAACAGAGGCCCGGCGAGCAGGGGAGGAAGTGCTCCAACATCTCCTTGGGTGACGACGTGTGTGGTCATGCTCCCGGCTCTGTGTGTGGTAAGTGCTGCTGTTAGCATGTAGCCATTCACAGCTGAAGCCACGGTGATGCTAACTATGATTATCCCATTAGTGGAGCATTATAAATGTACTCAAGGATTTCTCCCCACTAGGTGAGCTTCAATGTAAGCATTTCAGCACCTTTGTGTGTGACTGCTTCACAAAGACCATCCCGTGTTACTACTAAGACCAAAGGCTACAGTGAGGAGGTTGAGGTCCTGCTGAGCTACATATGTGGGTATTCATGTCAAAAGGACGTGGTCCCTCACAGTACTTCATGTAGCCATGGCAACATTTTGCTAACAAGCTTAATTTCTGGCAATTCAGGGGGAAAAACAAACAAAAGATCTTTGCTTCTGTGTTACAGGTACAAAGAAAGGAGAGCATGAACATTGTGGGATCAAGCAGAGTTGGTTGAGGCAGAGGAAAAGAAGTTAGATGGAGAGAAGAATGAAGTTGAGGAGCTCTGTCTGGGAATGTAGAAGAGTCAACCATAGACTGTAAATCCAACACATTCTCATCCCAAATTCTCACATATTGCAGCTTGCAGCTTTTTTAATGGACTTCTACATCTAAATATTACGTTTTAGGTTTCCTTCTGCATCTGCTTTTCTAGTTTCAGGATTCCGCTACCGTGATGTGAAAAAATGCACATGGTGGTATGACGCTGCATGTGGTTATATTTAGGCAGCAATAGCACATGGCAACCAACAATGGAGTGTCAACAGATGCTGCACATGCTGGCACCTGTGTTTAGGTTTAGGTTTAATCGTCCAGCAGCATTTCTTGCACACACGAAAAGTGCCTTTTGACGTTGCACTCTTATGCCAAAAGCACTAACAAAAGGCTGCTATTTCACAAGTTCAGAATGAGAGCAGGCTGGTAAATCAGGCCCATAGGAAGGGCACTGGGATTTGAAGCCAATTTTTGTATTGGAACAGTGGAATTACAAAATCCAGGACCTACCCATGATGTGAGCCCAAACAAAAAGACTTCTGCCCATAGACTTATATTGTGAAAGAGACGTCTGTAAATCAATCAATACATTTTTTTTGAGTGTCACTCACAATGATTCATTTTGCTATCAGATTTTGCTGAGGAAGGCAAGTCTGAGGAGGTGAGTTTTTCCATGGAGAGAGGGCAGCGACTGAAAATGCGCTCTCACCCCTGGTTAGGTTCTTGGTCCGAGGGATTGGTCACTTCTCATCACTTCTGGCTCCAAAAATCCAAGATGTCAACCTTCAGATGCCAGACTCAAGGCTTCAAAAAAGGAGTCCACAAACCATGGGTGGCTCTGTCTATTATTTTCATACAGTGTGCGGTGTGTTTATGTCGCCCAGCATTCAGTGGTAAAGCATGTGAGTGCCCTCTCACTGTGAATTCTTGAGTGTCTCAGGATAAAAAAGATTTGTGCAGGCAGAGGGGATGGTCACTGTGCCGTCTGCGTTTGCCATGACAACCACTTCAAGCTTCAACTTTTTAGCTTTGCCCTTCCCTCCCTGTCACCTGCACCTTGCACAGGTACCATGACCTTTTTAAGTCCTGACAAATTAAGTGAAAATTCAAATTAAGTATAGAAGTGTGTGCTAGATCTAAGGGGAAAAGAATACAAGAAAACCCCGACTTTAATTACCTTCCTTACTAAATACTGTTTCAGTTCTGACCAAACTGGTGGTTCTTTTCCACAGAGAATACATACTGTGCAGGGCCCTCCCAATGGGCTTCCATCCAAAGGAGTGTGAGACGAGGTGTCCCCACCTGAACCCCACTCTTGCTGGTCGTGCTGGTGTCTTAGCAACAGTACATCTCTCCAGGCTTTCACACCTTTATGGAGGTGGACACAGAGCTAGTGCACAAAAAGACAAGAACAAAGTAATAACACTATGTTTCATGACTAGAACAATATATCTACAAGAACAAAAAAACATGTAACACTTTCTAAGTAACGTTCAAGTGTATATAGGCAGCCATCAGTTTGAGCGTAGATACACAAAGGTTCTGTGAGTCCAAGCGCACATAAAGAAGCTCAAAATAGCGCACCCAAAGACCGCCTGAGCAGACATCACCCCTTTATTTCCAGCGGCGTCTGCTGTAACCCTGCAACATCGCAGCTCCAGTTACATTGCACAAGGAGCATGTCCCAGCCTTTTTTGAATAGCCTTGATCCATGGAGTCTGCCATGTTGCAATGTTTCTACAATAGCCCAGAAAGGACAAATCAAACACTGGCTCTAAATGGAGCCATTCACAATTTCATGTTTTTGCATCTTCCCGTCAACCACTGTAGTAGCAGCTCCTCCTTGATGAGCAGCATCAGAAAAAACCTAATTTTTCTTTTTTTAAAAACTGTTTAGTAGTCATGCTTTATTTAGTGTTTTTATCGCTTTAAGTCACCAAGTCAGTTTGCTTTTTAAAGTGACCTCTGTGGATTACTCAGCTTCTGGTAATAACTTCCTGAATATCTGGATCATAAGTTCTCAGAGAAAAAACATACACAAATATTAGCAAGCTCGTGGCTAACAGCACGTCTGTTAAGAGTTAAGCATCATTGGAGAAACATTGATTTGTAATATCAAACTGCTTTATTATATGTTTTAACTGGTTTGAATCACCTGCTCCATTTGTTTTAGAGAGGATGAGACCTCTGTGGATAATTCGGCTCCTGGTAAAAAACCTTCTGAACAAAGAACACTGAAGGAATTCTAACCGGGAAACATTTCAGTTGGATGTAAAGTATAATCCTCATCATTAGATGTCACTAAATCCCCTAAAATCTGACACACTGATCCTTTAAATCAGCTAAAGGTTTTTTGTTTTACTAATGTAAAAATGTATCTACTGTATGTCATGATGATAAATCAGAAAAGCTTATCTTTTAGATGAAACCCCTCAGGACCCTTTTTGCACATGGTGTCACGTATGGTTGCTTCTACACCCACAATAATCAATAAATAAAACACCAAAAACGCAGTCTGTTCAGAGAATAATCATTATTTAATCTTTCTGCCTGCTGCATCTGTTTTTTGACATAGTGTTCTATTAGTCATGCATATCATATGCAGTGGAAAATGGTTGTGCATTTTAATCCAATTTTTTTTTTTAATGGAATCAATATATCTGGTTTTGATAAAGTGCTACTGCTTCCTCTATCTCTCCAGAATGCCCATCAGGCCCGAATGTGATTCTGATCACTGCAGTGCTATCAGCCTCTGTTGTGGTGCGGGGTGTGGCTTTGTTGCTGCTATGGAAACTACTCACCAGCATCCATGACCGGAGGGAGTTTGCCCGTTTCCACTGAGAGCTGGAGCCGAGACGCTGGAACAGGGTGAGCCCTGCCCAAACAAACCCTTCTGTCAGTAGCTGTCAGTCAGGGACTGTACAATAAATGCGGGGATTTGTCTTGGTGACATTGCTGCAGGGACATTTTGACAACTAACACGGTAGAACAAGAACATAATGGTAAACGTGGTACAGAGGGAAAATACATTAAGAGCTATGGAAAGGAATGAGATGCATTATATGCATATTCTTTAACCCTTTTTAACCTGGAGTGGCATCACTTTTTTGTTCTGCTTTCTGATGCCTTTTGGAGGTATTTAAACCTGTGAACCTTGAGCAAATAGGGAAAAAAGCTGATGAGCAACTTAGTGAGAAATGTTCTACAAATGGCAAGAAATTAGTAGATTTAGAAAATTAGTTTTTGGAAACCTAGGGAAAAATGCTTGGGGGAAATCTATTCATAATGATCATAACTACATACTTAAAATTCTGTTACAAAATTATTATTCTTTTTTCCAGATCATTTCCTTTTTTTAACTTTTCTTTTTCTTTTTTCTTTACTCATTTTCAGGTAATTTTCTTGTACTTTTCATGAAATTTAATTTTTGATCATTTCTTCTTTCATTGCTTATTGCCTTGTGCCCATGCTATTGAAAGAAATCAAGACATTTGCTCAAGTTTCACAGAGTTGAAATAAAATAAACTGTATGCATGCATGTCATAACATCTCTATTGTAGCAAAATTGGCACAAAATGAATGTCTTACAATGTTGTTTCCACTCTGTTGCAAGAAGACAACCTATCTCTAAGAATGCCATCATGACAACTGTCATCCGGCGATATAAAGAACAGTAACAGCAGGAAACAGATCTACTTTTCAATCAGGATCCCTGTTGTGAAGCACAATGAAACAACATCCTTCATCTAAACTGTTAACAGCAGTTGGTCCAACTTGTTTGGCAGAGGTGGAGTGGGGGACGGATGTGGATGTCTGATTTACTGTCCTTTGATCTCAATATGCAACCCCGGACTTCCAGTCTCTGAGCATCCCTTCCTGGCATGCAAACAAATTCAAACAGCATCCTCCTACATAAGCTGCTTCTTACAGGAGGTGCTTGTGAATGCAAAGTTAATGTCCTTGCATTATTATATAATATACTATTATCAGATTAAAAGCACGAAAGCTATTTATATATGGTGTAGTATTTTATAAGGCATACATTGAAATCTCCCATACATGCTGACTGGTTGGCTCAGCTGTGTAACTTAGGTCTCAGAAGGCAAAGAGATAGTAAGGTGAGTATTCTGCATTATGCACTGTAATCCCAGTGGAGACCGGGTCTTTGCATGGGTCTCCACTGCCCTCTAGATGAGAGGAGAAGAAACTGACATCCTGCTGGAAATGATGAAGCATCTTCACATTCATTTACAGTCAAGCATAGTCAGAGAAGATGCTATTTTGGACACCAACATGCAAACCCAGAGTGTTTTGTATTACATCAGACACCTGTGAATTCATCACGAACTCTGCAGGCTTGATATGGTGCAGTGTACTGTACAACTTTAAAAAAGAGCAGCCAGCGTACGTGCCAGCCACTTTGCCAGAGCACTGGGCTGAATCATGTAAGCGCAGAGAAACAATGGGATGTTCAAATCTAAATGGATATTAGGGTTTTTCCACTGCCTACAGATGGCTGCTGATGACCTTGCTGGGAGAGTTGAGCAAAGCGATATTAATCATAGCGATGCCTCCTCCACTCCCAGAGTCACTGGGCAGGCGTGCATGCAGCTTTAACAGCCAGTGGGAGGTGGTGGTGGTGGTATCAGAGAAAATGACTCCATATGCTTCCACTATGCAGCATTCTCTTTCATCTGTGTCTGATCATAAAAAATGTGCAGAGCAGCTATCGCAGCTTCAGAGGAGGCAGGCAGAGGCAGCCCTGCCCTGCGACATGTGAAGGGGCAGAGATGGAGGAGAGGTGGAGGGAGGTGACCAGCCCCGGAGGCAGTTACATAACAAATACTGCAATCATGTTGGAGGAACACTGTAGCTGCTGTGTGTCATCACTTGTTGGTCTGCATGTGGCTTAAATAAATTAGTGACATTTTGTCAGTGGCTGCCTTTTTGGTGTCTTTGTATTTTTTTATTTTTTTAATGCTTAGCCATTGCTGTTATAATTACGTGAATGCATAATCTGAACAAGTGCAAATTATTATTATTATTTTAATAAT
>NC_056483.1:3210652-3210782 GCF_008729295.1 Plectropomus leopardus
ACCACCAAAAATAAAGCAAAACTGTACACATAAAATTCAGTATTTGATTCTAAAAACAAAATTCACGAAGGACCGCAAACCCCCAATTTTATATTTGTCCGCCAAAAAAAAAATATGAAAGTAACAGAAG